>NC_134403.1:80540533-80793033 GCF_038048845.1 Mixophyes fleayi | reverse complement strand
ATTCTACTAATATTTAATAGTCATATTTAATTCTGCACCCATCTGTTACTATTATTGAAGGTCTTAAATCAAATTTGGTGGCTCATAATTAAGGTTACCAAATTCAGAAAAAAAAAAAAACAGGGACACAAGCTCAATTTTGGCTACATAACTTTTTAAGCAATACCTACTATGGTGGTTAACACAGGAAACCAGCACAACCAGTGGCTCTCCGTTAGCCAATAGCTGGCAGGTTATGCTGGGACTTGTAGTTTCCCAGCACCTAGAAAGCCAAAGGTTGTCCATGTCTGCATTAAACCATGCACTTTTTAACACAAAGATCAAAATGTAAAAATTGTTATATTAAACTAGATGGGTGTACAAAGCCTGCTGTCAAATGATAAACAAAAATATGTAATTACCATAAAGATGCTGTTACCATTGCCAGTCATATATTGTACCATGCTAGTACCATTGCCAGTCATATATTGTACCATGCTAGTACCATTGCCAGACATATATTTCACCATGCTATTACCATGAGCAGCCATATATTACACCGTGCTACTACCATGAGCAGTTATATATTGAATCCTATTATTCCTATGAGCAGTCATATATTGCACCATGCTATTACCATTGGCAGTAATATACTGCACAGTGCTACCACTATTACCAGTCATATACTGCACAATGATATTACGATCACCAGTCATATACTGCACAGTGCTACCTCCATTGTCGAACATACCAGCAATGCCAGTCTGGTAGTGGTTCTGGGAAAATTCATAGCAATAGGCTTGAATGTCTAATGATCCTACATAAAGCAAAGGTGAAGGTATCTCACTAATATTGCAGAGCCATCATTTTCTGTGTAATTCATTAAATGTAATATGTTTGTGTGCTAATTTTGATTGACATGTTTTTGTATCAGGGATATTTCCTGAGCATCTTCTAGATGATATGGAACATTCAGCTGATATAGAAAGAGGTGAAGAAGAGACAAGACCAAAGACCTCTCTATCTGTGACATTCCCAGCAACACCACAAAGCAAAACCAATGGATGTATAAAACCTGCTGAGAGTGAGTATTAGCCATTTATCACCACAGGGTCAATTAGAGGATATACTGGTTTGTCTTCCTAGTTTACCCACTAAGCACGGAGGCTTAGTGGTTAACACTTCTGCCTCACAGTGAGGGGTCATGAGTTCGATTCCTGACCATGGCCTTATCTGTGTGGAGTTTGTATGTTCTCCCGTGTTTGCGTGGGTTTGCTCCGGGTGCTCCGGTTTCTTCCCACACTCCAAAAACATATTGATAAGTTAATTGGCTGCTATTAAATTGCCCTTAGTCTACCTCGGTCTGTGTGTGTGTGTGTGTGTGTGTATGATAGGGGATTTAGACTGTAAGCTCCAATGGGGCAGCGACTGATGTGAATGAGTTCTCTGTGCAGCGCTGCGGAATTAGTGACACTATATATATATATATATATATATATATATATATATATATATATATAAATAGATGATGATAATGATTATTGTCATTGATGTTTTGTAGTAGGAAATATGTATATTGTGGGCATAATAGCAGTTACGGAATGTACAAATTCACAATGATACATTAATAATGGAAAGAATGTAACAGGTTACAATGATGCCTACACATTTGTTCCCAGAGCCCACACATTGCTAGCAGTAATGGTATAGCAGAATATAGAACATAGGACTGAATCACATCTATATCGGTATTTATGTTGGTGTGACAGTGTTGCAATTATTTTTACAATTTCTTTAGCAAAATATGTTTGAAGGTGGAGCTAATAAGCCATAGTTTAGTTATTTGACATTATTAATTCAACCCTCAGTAGGGGACCATTTATGTAGAAAGCATCACTATCTCCAATGTTTACCCTGCCAAATTAGGTTGATTTTTTTCTTGTAGTTGTGATGTGTTTTAGGTGTTGTCTGCACTGGATATAATGCATCATCTCAAGATGTGAATAGCTGTAAAGACACAATAAAAGAAAAGTTTCAATTAAACTTTTTCTTCGTTGCAGTTATATACAGAAATACACACAGACACCTCTACAAGCGTGTAACCACAAGATTAAAATAATGTGGTATAGAAAAGTATAGTCACAGACAATTCAAGAATCAGCCTGTTTAAGGATTTAAAAGATGGTCAGTATGGAAGAAATGAGGATAGGGATTTGGGCCAAAAATAATACTCTTACATATACGAAAAGTACCAGTGTTACCATTAATGTTACCAACTCAGTTCCTGCTCCAAAAGGATAAAGTGTTGATGAAATAAGCAGCACCCCACAGCTTGTCATCTGTGGTTTACACTATACAATGTTTCCTTCCCTGCCTGAAATGTCTCCTGATTGGCTATAACACCTATTATTGTGTTCAGCAAGAACTTTGCACTTCTTTCCTGTTACATTTAAAAAGAATATATCATAGATAGCTGTATACCCCAGCAAATATATACAGTAAGGAAAATGAAAATGTTCTTAGCGTGAAATTGTAAAGTCAAACTAAGTACGTTTAGGAATACACTGATACAAAGACCGTAAACTTCTTCATCTTAATAATTTTGAGATCCTTTAGTCTTTACCAGTTGCTCTTATCATGTTTAAGGAGCAGCCATGAAATCCTGTGGTCTCTGTGGAATGGATTACAGCTCATCTGACCGTGGATTACAGGCTGACCTTTCTGTCAATGTTTGCCACTGCTCTGCAATTTACCAGGAGGAGCTGCAGGTATGCAATATGAATTTACTTAAAAATCATATCCACATAATCAGATTTTAATGACTACTTTTTATTTTAACTGTTTTAAAAAACTGATAGAATAAATATTTTTTTTACCATGTTTAGCCTCAAAAGTATATTGCTACCAGCTAATAGTACTGAGTTCATATTAAGCAAGAATGGAAGATATGGTGTCTTTGTAGTCACATATAGGGGTATATTTACTAAACTGTGGGTTTGAAAAATTAGAGATGTTGCCTATAGCAACCAATCAGATTCTAGCTGTCATTTATTCCGTACATTCTACAACATGACAGCTAGAATCTGATTGGTTGCTTTAGGCAACATCTGCACTTTTTCAAACCTGTAGTTTAGTAAATATACCCCATAGAGTCAGAGTTGAAATAAAAGGAAATGGGGCCTCAGGCAGGGTAGCGGGGTCTTGGCACCAAACTTCAGCATTTCCCTCACATTTATAACCAGAATTAACTTCACATTACACCATCAGTGCCCCATATTACACCTGACTCATTTATCCTATCATCATTATTCTGTATAGCTCCAGCATTGCCCCATATTGTACCAGCATTGCATTAATATTATACCAGCATTGCATCATGTTAGACCAGCATTTATGGTTACCATATTGTAACAGCATTATCCAATATAGTTCCAACATATTTACAATGACATAGACTGGCTGGAAAGTGCTAAGTAAATCTTATTGTTCTCGGCCAGCGATAATAAAGAAATTATACTTATCGCCATGGGAGTAGGCAGTTTGATCATTAGGCCCCTTAGTGCCTGGAATATTAGAGTTTGTTAACTGTTGTCATAAACTTACTTTGAGCTTTAGTTTTAATGCCCGTGTGTACAAGCCCTAAGAGGTACACTACAGACACAACTCTTATATATGTAGCAATGAAGAAGGCTTGTCACTACAGTGGAACTCAACAGTCTTTACAAATGTAAAGAGAATGACATTTCCTTAGCCTCTCTTTTAATAATAACATTACCCTAGTATTAATAAGATGTTTTTTCTTCTTAAAAACCTCTAATATTCTCATGATATTCATTCTGAAACCTCACAATGATAATACTATGAAGATACAGTATAATGTACAGATGATATGACAACAGGGGAAGGAAGTCACATTTTTTAATACAGTTATTATTTTTAGCAACTGGGGAGATAATATCTACATCAGCAAATGATTGCATTTGATTTATTGCATTTCTTCCTGTTAGGAAATTACTCCACTTTCAGTTCTGTCTACATTTTGAACTGTGTAAGTGGAAGTGTATATATTATGAAATAAAATATAAGTAAAATATCCTAAAAGCTATAAAATGTGTATTTGGTGAATGACAACGCCAAATATAACTTAAGTTTGTAGCGCATACTTGCCAACTTATGGCAGGTATGGTCCGGGAGTCTGCCAGGGAAGGTGGCCGTGCAGGGGGCGGGGCTAGGAAAATCGCGTCATTCGGGCTCCGACACAAATGACGCAAAATGAGTAATGACGCAAAATGAGTAATTTGACAGTGGGGGCGGGGCCAAACACCGCGATTCCCGATGAATCTAAATCTGGCCACTTCACTAGGAAGTGGGGAAGTGGCCAGATCTGTGATATTGCCACACTCTCCCAGAGCTGGATTTAGACCTCATGAGGCCTTAGGCAAGATATTGGTTTGCCCCCCCGAAACAATCCATAGCACTATATTTTTTTAGTATAGCATATACTCCTATAGTTAAGTAGAAGGGTAAGCTATGTGCCGCTGCACATCACACTGTGTCCTCTCTGCTCAGCACCTTTGCCCCCTCTCTGGTCAGCACCTTCACACATGCCCCCTCTCTGCCCAGCACCTTCACACATGCCCCCTCTCCGCCCAGCACCTTCACACATGGCCCCTCTCTGCCCAGCACCTTCACACATGGCCCCTCTCTGCCCAGCACCTTCACACATGCCCCCTCTCTGCCCAGCACCTTCACACATGGCCCCTCTCTGCCCAGCACCTTCACACATGCCCCCTCTCTGCCCAGCACCTTCACACATGGCCCCTCTCTGCCCAGCACCTTCATACATGCCCCCTCTCTGGCCAGCACCTTCACACATGCCCCCTCTCTGCCCAGCACCTTCACACATGGCCCCTCTCTGCCCAGCACCTTCACACATGCCCCCTCTCTGCCCAGCACCTTCATACATGCCCCCTCTCTGCCCAGCACCTTCACACATGCCCCCTCTCCGCCCAGCACCTTCACACATGGCCCCTCTCTGCCCAGCACCTTCACACATGGCCCCTCTCTGCCCAGCACCTTCACACATGCCCCCTCTCTGCCCAGCACCTTCACACATGGCCCCTCTCTGCCCAGCACCTTCACACATGCCCCCTCTCTGCCCAGCACCTTCACACATGGCCCCTCTCTGCCCAGCACCTTCATACATGCCCCCTCTCTGGCCAGCACCTTCATACATGCCCCCTCTCTGGCCAGCACCTTCATACATGCCCCCTCTCTGCCCAGCACCTTCACACATGGCCCCTCTCTGCCCAGCACCTTCACACATGCCCCCTCTCTGCCCAGCACCTTCACACATGGCCCCTCTCTGCCCAGCACCTTCACACATGGCCCCTCTCTGCCCAGCACCTTCACACATGCAGCTTCAATCTCACACACACTAGCTCTCCATCACAGTACCCCTTCCTCTTACCTTTTTCTACCTCTTGTGACTCCAGGAACAGACTGTGTGCAGGAGCTGCAGCATTTCTGACTACCATAGAGTTACAGCAGCCTGCCTAACACTGTGTACCATGTGACCGCTGCGGTCACATGGCCCTGCTACCATAACACCAGCCCCTCACGCACGAGTTGCGCGGGAAGGGGATATCGGGTGCTGCGAGTCGGGGGAGGGGTTGCAATTTTTTTTTTCTTCCCCCTGAGAACCGCTAGGCCCTAGGCAGGTGCCTAGGTTGCCTAGTGGTAAATCCGGCCCTGCACTCTCCCAGAAGTCCGTGAGACTCACGCTAAATGCGGGAGTCTCCCGGACATTCCGGGAGAGTTGGCAAGTATGTTGTAGCGTAGTGATGTCATCTGTGTCACATGACTTTGTAAAAGTGTTCTGTGAAGGAATGTCAATTAAAAAGGATATTTTAATTTACGTCAGAGTTTTCTAGCCTGGATAAGTATTCAGTCTGCAGTCCTGGGGGGTATATTTACTAAACTGCAGGTTTGAAAAAGTGGAGATATCGCTTATAGCAACCAAACAGATTCTAGCTGTCATTTTGCAGAATTCACTAAATAAATGAAAGCTAAAATCTGATTGGTTGCTGTAGGCAACATCTCCACTTCTTAAAACCCGCAGTTTAGTAAATATACACCCTGTGCTTTTATGTGGTCATAGTGAACTTTGGGAGATATATATAAATATATATATATATATATATATATATATATATATATATATACACTGTAGTGTATGAATGCAGTATTAAATGTGCTTTGAGCGTATGTGTATACAAAGAGAGAGCTTTTGTGTATACTAAGAGATACACTGCAGAAACAAGTGTTATATAAGTTCCAATGAAGAAAGCTTGTCTTTACTAATGATAATTACTCCCACCTAGCCTTTATAGTTAAGGAGTTTAAATGAAAGTATTAGCCTGGTATTACTCAGATTTAGTTTTTTCTTAAAGTCGCCTACTATTCTCACCTCGTGACATTCATCCTGAAACCTCACAGATGATAATGCTGAGATAATAATACTAGATAGTTTGTGTGTGAGTAAAGAAACTCATGTTCTACATATGAAAGTACATTTAGAATATAACCTAAAAAATTAAAATAATCTATTTAATTTCTGACTGATCTTTGTTTTAGACCACAGTTAAGAATGCTACAGAAAATAGAAAATTTAAGTGTGTGGAGTGTGGAAAAGCTTTTAAGTTTAAACATCATTTAAAGGAGCACCTTCGTATACACAGTGGTAAGTAAATCTCATGTGTTATGGAATTGCACAGTGCATGAATTCTCCTAAATTTACACCAGTCATCATTTACTGTAAATTAGCCACATTCACCAGGAACCACTGACTGACTATTATTAGAATTATTATTGTCCTAGTTTATCTGTAAGGCGCCACAGTCTTCTTCAGCTCCGAACAGTGAGGAAAACAGAACATACATAACACGGACAGTCAAGGCAGACAAAATAAAGCAGACACAGAAGTATAGGGTAGAGAGGGCCCTGCTCATGAGAGAGCTTACAATCAAAGTTAGATTATTTGTGCATTTAAACAGCTAAAAAGTTTAGATTAACAATATTTATAAATCAAATATGAGATATTCTCTAATAATAATAATACATTTACAGCTCCTTTAAAATAGGGAATAATACAGATATTGAGACAAATTCCCCCAGCACACTGCTATAGCCAGCAACAGATCTGCTATTTCTACTGTAGATAAAAATGCAAAAGTCTCAGTTGCACACATTTGCTATAGCAGTGTGCTGGGGGAATTTGTCTCTGTTTTTTCCTTTTAGGATAACCCCACCCTTTCATGCACCTGTTATAGCCTATAAATTGATTTGAGCAACTACCAGTTCTGTATTAATAATACAGATATTGTAAACAATAATTTGTAAATAATATGTATATTAATACTAATTTTGTACTTCTTAACTGATATGAAATAATTGTAAAGTATATAGCTCACAGCCCTAATACAATACACACAGTGGTGGAACTACCATTGGTGCAGCAGGTACTGTGCACCGGGGCCCTGGAGATAATGAGGCTCACTGCATGGCAGATGTAGAGGGTCAGGGTCCCCGGTCCCCTCCTCCACACCTCCCTGCACCAGGGCCCTGGAGATAATGAGGCTCACTCCATGGCAGATGTAGAGGGTCAGGGTCCCCGGTCCCCTCCTCCGCGCCTCCCTGCACCAGGGCCCTGGAGATAATGAGGCTCACTGCATGGCAGATGTAGAGGGTCAGGGTCCCCGGTCCCCTCCTCCGCGCCTCCCTGCACCAGGGCCCTGGAGATAATGAGGCTCACTCCATGGCAGATGTAGAAGGTCAGGGGCCTCGGTCCCCTCCTCCCCGCCTCCCTGCACCGGGGCCCACAGCTCGCTAGTTCCACTTCTGAATATCTATAACATGCAGTGAGCTCACCAACAATCCTCACACTGTAGTTTACTCAGCAACTCAAACAGATACTAGGGTGGCATCTCTTAAAATGCATTAGGGTAAATGCATAGTTTTACTGTGATGCAGATACCCATAGATAACCTATGCTACAGCAGATGGTTTATACATTTGTATGGTCAATAATATCCTTATTGAGTATCAGGCACATGCCCCAATATAGAAGCACCATGATACAGTAATTATTAACTACAGTACCTATTTTGGTGCTTGTCATCAGGACTGGTGCTTCCCCTCCCCATACAATCCCTACTCAGAAGTCGTGACCGCCCCCCTCAGAAGCTGCATCCCCACACCCACTACTTCTTGCCTTGTCAGGTAGGAGGTGAGGGCTGCATCCTCGGCTCCTCAGACTGGGAGTGTGGTACTTTACTGTGACATGGTAGGCTAGTGCCACAGTCCCAGAGTAACATTGACATGGAGGAGTTTGTCCATGCTGGTGACAATGCTTCACAAAATAAAATGACATTAGACAGACACATTTCAAAAAGTGTTTGTGAAGTTGTGTAAAGTAGTGATGGTGAAGAAGAAACATTTGTGCAACTAGATGCAGCTCCCATTTAGCAGCAGCAAAATGTGCCTGTTCCACCAAAAACATCTGAGAAACACACAACCCTGCCTCAAAAAATAACATCATGTTGTGAGGAAAGTGTAATTTATCATAGAGAAGCGAAACCAATGATACAATATCTGAAAGTGCCATGGCTGCTTATTCTACAACACTCACACACTTACAAACAAGTTCCCAGAAAGCTTCACATCCAAGAAATGCAAACTATACATCACCTAAATGGTCAGCCACCATTGTAAGCTGAAAATTGCTACTTTTTTGAGGGTGTATAGATATATTGATATCCAAGTGCATAGTGCGTGTACAAAGGGTCATTTGATGTCACCAAGTAAAAGAGCTTAAGACGTTGACCCCGATCCAACATGAAAAGGCATCATAGTCTCCTTTGGGAGAAAAACACAAAACCTGACAATGCAGTTTGCAGTTCAAGAAAAGCTGATGGTGAAGAGGGAGATGTTGATCATTATGTGATTCAAGTTGCACCTAATGACAATTCTGACATGTAAGTTCTCAATCATCGTGTGATAATGATGTAATAATTCCAGACACAACTATCACCTCCAACCACTACTCATCGAAGTATTAGACAAATGCAAAAAGTACAGCAGGTCGCATCTTAGAGCACTCGTCCTAAACGAACCATAATGACAGCTTTAAAAATTATGCCTTTGTTGAATTTATGTCATTTCAGATTTAATGGTTCAGATATGAGATGGCAACAACCTAGCTGTATTATTTTTAACTACATTTGTACTCATTGAATACTTCAGTATTGTCAGCAACATAGAGTGGTCACATGCTAGATCTATTTGTATTTAGGTTTATGCCATAACACATACATGAGAGTGACTATGGCCAAGCTCAATAAATGTCTTTCACTGCTCACTGGGTGATTCTAGTGTGTCCAAACAAGCCAAAGGTTCTTCACCATTACCAGCACCATCATTGCTCTTATCACCATTGGCTTCCACACTTTTAAATAAGGAGAACATGAAACTCTGGCTTGCCTCCTTGACTCAGTTTCCTCCAGAAAACTAAAGAGTGGAAAAGAAACATCTGACAATGGCTCAAATATCATTGTTGCCTTTGCAGTTGGAGCAAATCTCTGAACAGTACAGAGATTATTGTGCATTTGGCAAGAATTAAAAGCAGACTGGCAATGTCAAGGACAATCAGTGCTCATTTTAACAGGTCATATTGCACAAGAAATACACTTATCGCCTTACAAAGATATCTCTTTGTGCCGCAACATCAGCTCATATGCAATCTTCCAACTATATGGAATACTACCACTCAATGGATATTTGTAAACTGCTGCACCTCTGTGATGGGGTCACCAAATTAGCAGGGATCATTGTGGCATTTGTGACATGTTTTTTCATTTCAGAGCCATGGTTAAGCTATAAGCAGCAGGATAATGAGAGTGATTAATGCAATGTCTCCTCCCACCAAACAAATATATATGTGTCCACATTGTAACCTTATGTGTGGTCACTGTGAGTAACCAATGGTGATGCTCGTCAGATGGGTATTGAGGAATGTCAGGAACCAATCATTGGTGAGGAGGAATTCAGATAGAAGATCATGATGAATTAGGAGCATGGCATAGAGTAGGCTCCCACGCATGCAAATTAGCAATCACATTTAAAAAAATCAAGAAAATACATGATTATTTTCTTGCATCCCTGCTTGATACACATTGTAAGTATAAAATGGGCATATTTTGCTGAATCTGCAAAGGAGTCAATACTTGCATAGTGCCCATAAACACACAAACTCATCAGCCAGTGATTCTGCCAAAAAGGGAAATATCTCAGAGGAAAATGTGTCACTGTGTTCACAGCAAGCTCATGTTAGCAATAATAAATGTAACAATGAAATTCAGAAAACTGTCTGTAGGGAAAGAGAAAATCACCAATCCAAAATGATCTATCCTGGTGGGAATGATGCAGCCATATCAGAGCCTCCCATAGATCTGCTATGTTGAATACATATAGATAATTCTATGGGTGTTTCCTCTGTATAGTTTTGAACATTTTGGGCATAATATAAGGTCATTTTTATCACAACAATACATAAAACACAGCCGTTATTTCTTATACAACAAAACTGTGCCTAATCTACATTGACACAAATAGGTAACTGTATAAATCATTTGTGCTTTCTGTTTATGTAGGTGAAAAACCATATGAATGTTCCAAGTGCAAAAGAAGATTCTCACACTCGGGATCATACAGCTCTCACCTCAACAACAGGAAATGCTTTCCCTCTAGAGACACAGCATCTTCATTTGTGCGACCATACTCTTTCGCAGGAGGAACTGGCTATAGGGAAAAATATAGCGATCATGTTAAACTTCAACCTTCCCTTGATCACCTCGGCAAAGATTGGCTAATATACAGTCCAGTTGCTGAATCTTTCACAATACCGCATGTTGCTCAGTGTAATCATGAATATAGTGTCTCTCCGAGATCTGCTGAGAACATATCTGTTGACATGGCTCTGAGTCCGCCTCTGAAAGAGTCTCCAGGCCTTTGGCATTTTAGCAGTGATTGGTGGAGCGATTTGCATCGCATCCAGATTGGTTCCAGTGGATGGTCAGAAGGTGATCTCAGACAGATAGAGTGGGCCGCTTTAAAGCAACAAGAAATTGAACACCAGATGACCAATGCCCCTCAGTCTGGAAGGTACCATCCAGAAACACTACTTCTTAGTCAGCACTATCAAACTATTGTAACGGGGGAAAATACAATTACTTCTGTTCCATACCATAGGGAGATGCCTAGGAAGTCCTTACAAAAGTTAGAATGCTCTCGCAATAGACTTGAAGCCTCAGAGTGCTGCCTTTCAAATGAGCATGATTCCGTAGAGCAAATCAAGTCAAATCCCAAAACAATTCTTCATACACCACCTATCACTGTCCTAAAAGAGCCACAACTTGAGCCACTGGACTTGTCTATTCCAAAAATGAGCAACATTTCACATGAGACTCAAATTTTAAGTGAAGAACCCCTGAAGGACACAATTGACACATTTAGAAGTAAAAGTCCAAGGCCAGGCTCACTTCCAATAGCATATACTGACCCAAAATATGAGTCCCTCAATTTGTCCTGCTTCTTACCTGATGTACTTCACAGCATCTTTCAGAGTCGTTATCCATTTCTACATATGAACCATAGCTTTAGCGGTCTTGCATATTACCCCTTTATAAACTGCAATAACGGAAACAAGCCTGCAAGTATATTAAGGACAAATGAAGACTGTAGGTCGATGGTGAGTAATAGTTTTTGTGTGTCACAATTTTGTGTGTTGTAACATTTTTTGCCATTACATAAAAAAGTGCTTTCTCAATGATATGGATCACAAAAGAAAATTTGCCAAGTTCATGCACCGACATGCATTTCTGACTAGAATAAAAATAAGCCCATAGATCAGTTGTCATGTCACATGTGAACTGAAATTAATGTTCCTTTGCCGGAACTAAAGCCAAACTTAATTTTGTAAAATTGGGCTGAATTAGCTGAAAAACCCAAATTATGGATGTACCCTCACATAGCTTCAGCAGAACAGACAAGTGCGTAGCGTAATAAATTCTGTATTTAACCTGTGTCTTTTACCAATCACAGTAGAAGGTTATTTTTATGTATTTTTGGGCTGACAGCTGCAACTTAATATTACTATATCTGACTAAGCTATCTGTCTGGTTGCAACTTCTTAATATGTAGCAAGAAGCAACTAAATCATGTGTTGCATGCCCACCGTACTTCCCATTTAAAGGGCATAATATTCTTTTTTACACATAATTCTGATGCTAAACAAGCATGTCGATAATTTATTTAAAACTATTGCTGTATTCTTTGTGCACACATGAACTTTAGACACTTTCCCATTGTGGTTAGGGATGTGCACCGGCGACTTTTGAGGTCTCGTGTTTTGTGTTTTGGATCCGGATTTTCGTTATTTTTGAGGTTCGGATTTGTCTCGCAAAACACTTGACGAAAGGTCTCGGTTCGGATTTAAGGTTTTGGATTCGGATTTTTTTGCAAAAAAACATAAAAAGTTTAAAAATCAAGTTTTTGGGCTTATTTTCACTCCTAGGCTATTATTAACCTCAATAACATTCAATAACAAGCATTTCCACTAATTTACAGTGTATTCTGAACACCTCACAATATAGTTATTAGTCCAAAACGTTGCAACAAGGTATCTTTCTGGACTGCGTAGAGGAGTGGGTCACCACAATATATATTAAAAATGCTGAACTTTTATGAATCGCACCAATAAATGTACCTGGACTGCGTAGAGGAGTGGGTCACCACAATATATATTAAAAACCCTGAACTTTTATGAATCGCACCAATAAATGTACCTGGACTGCGTAGAGGAGTGGGTCACCACAATATCTTAAAAACCCTGAACTTTTATGAATCGCACCAATAAATGTACCTGGACTGCCTAGAGGAGTGGGTCACCACAATATATATTAAAAACCCTGAACTTTTATGATTCGCACCAATAATTGTACCTGGACTGCGTAGAGGAGTGGGTCACCACAATATATATTAAAAACCCTGAACTTTTATGATTCGCACCAATAAATGTACCTGGACTGCGTAGCGGAGTGGGTCACCACAATATCTTAAAAACCCAGAACTTTTATGAATCGCACCAATAAATGTACCTGGACTGCGTAGAGGAGTGGGTCACCACAATATATATTAAAAACCCTGAACTTTTATGAATCGCACCAATAAATGTACCTGGACTGCGTAGAGGAGTGGGTCACCACAATATATTAAAAACCCTGAACTTTTATGAATCGCACCAATAAATGTACCTGGACTGCGTAGAGGAGTGGGTCACCACAATATCTTAAAAACCCTGAACTTTTATGAATCGCACCAATAAATGTACCTGGACTGCGTAGAGGAGTGGGCACTGGGCACCACAATAAAATATATAAAAAACCTTCAACAGGTCTGCATTACACTACACATACGGCTGCTCCTCCATCCTCTCCATCATATACATGTTGGAGTTTTAGCGTGTGACAACCTCTTGTTTTTGATAATGTCAGTGCATTTTGAATATTTTTCAATTTGCCCCACACCACTGAATGTACTTTATCTATGATACGCATCTATCTATCTTGACTGCGTAGTGTGGTGGCTCCGGTACACAATTTGGTACCGAGGCCACAATATAATTAAAAAACCCTCCACGTGTCAGAATTCCACCAAACAAGTATCTGGACTGCATAGTGGGGTGGCCCCGGTACCCAATTTGATACCGGGGCCACAATACCTCCTCCAAACATGGTACAGACAATTCGTCATTGAGATCCCAGACAGACAGGGTCAAAGTGTTATTGTTTGACTTTGTAAACCCAAAAAACTGTCCCTGTTGCACATAGTCGTGCAATGAAGACTGACTTTTTCATTTAAAGGCCCGATCTTTCAAGTGTAGTGTTTGTAAGTCTAAGTCATATTATACTTTTGGTAAAATTGGTTTATTTTGTTCCTCTTTATGGTAATTAGTAATAGAATTAAAGTATGAAATAGAATTAAGGTATGAAATAGAATTAAAGTATTAAATAGAATTAAAGTATGAAATAGAATTAAAGTATGAAATAGAGTGGTATATAGAGTTGTAGTGTGGTATAGATAGAGTGGTCCACACAATATAATAATAATAAAACCCTCAACTGGTCTGAATTCCACCAAACAAGTATCTGGACTGCATAGTGGGGTGGCCCCGGTACCCAATTTGATACCGGGGCCACAATACCTCCTCCAAACATGGTACAGACAATTCGTCATTGAGATCCCAGACAGACACGGTCGAAGTGTTATTGTTTGACTTTGTAAACCCAAAAAACTGTCCCTGTTGCACATAGTCGTGCAATGAAGACTGACTTTTTCATTTTAAGGCACGATCTTTCAAGTGTAGTGTTTGTAAGTCTAAGTCATATTATACTTTTGGTAAAATTGGTTTATTTTGTTCCTCTTTATGGTAATTAGTAATAGAATTAAAGTATGAAATAGAATTAAAGTATGAAATAGAATTAAAGTATTAAAAAGAATTAAAGTATGAAATAGAATTAAAGTATGAAATAGAGTGGTATATAGAGTTGTAGTGTGGTATAGATAGAGTGGTCCACACAATATAATAATAATAAAACCTCAACTGGTCTGAATTCCACCAAACAAGTATCTGGACTGCGTAGTGTGGTGGCCCCGGTACACAATTTGGTACCGTGGCCACAATATAATTAAAAAATTGGGCATCAACTGTCACCGTTGTTTAATATCTGATACACCTAAATATGGACTGCACAGTGGAGTGGCCCCGGTAGTAAATTTGGTGCCGGGGCCACAATACCTCCTCCAACTTCCAAGTGTAGTGTTTATAAAGACAGACAGCGTCGAAGTGTTATTAGTTGACTTTCTTAACCCTAAAATTGTCCCTGTTGCAAATATTCGTGCAATGGACAGTTACTTTTTTATTGAAAGACTCAAGCTTTCAAGTGTAGTGTTTATAAAATATAAACAACAATACAGTAGTTTTAGAGCACGTCAATACCTCTTGTTTTAAATTATGACACGGCATTTTACTTTTGGTTTAATTTCTTGTATTTTTTTAAATTTGGTTTTACTTTTTGAACATGGCAAACGACTGTTGATTGGTCATATAATGCAAAAAAAAAAGGTCCAAGATGGAATTGTCCTTGGGCCCTCACACCCACCCTTATGTTGTTGAAATAGGACATGCACACTTTAACAAACCAATCATTTCAGCGACAGGGCCTACCAAACAACTTTGGCTGAAATGATTGGTTTGTTTGGGCCCCCACACCAAAAAAGCTATTCATCTCTCCCTGTACAGACTAAACAGGCTCTACTGAGGCAAGATGTCGTCCTCATCCTCAACCTCTGATTCCTCTCCCCCTACAGTGTGTACTTCCTCCTCATCACACATTATCAATTCGTCCCCGCTGGACTCCACAACCACAGGTCCCTCTGTACTGTCTGGAGGGCAGTGCTGTACTTCATTGAGGAATTGATTATTCATTTTTATAAACATCATTTTTTCAACGTTCTGAGGAAGCAACCTCCTTCGCCGCTCACTGACCAGGTTCCCCGCTGCACTAAAAACTCTTTCCGAGTACACACTGGAGGGGGGACAACTCAGGTAAAATAGAGCCAGTTTGTACAGGGGCTTCCAAACTGCCTTTTTTTCCTGCCAGTAACAATATGGACTGTCTGACATGTCTACTTGGATGGTGTCAGAAAAGTAATCATCCACAATTTTTTCTATTGTGACAGCATCCAATGCAGCGACAGTAGACATGTCTGCAATGGTTGGCAGGTCCTTCAGTCCGGACCAGATGTTATCAGCATCCCCGCCAGCGCCTCTTTTGGGAAAACTGAGCTTTTTCCTCGCAGCCATAGATGTGGAAGAAAATGAGGGTGGAGCTGTTGGCATGTCACGGTCCTCTTCAGAGGACAATCTCCTGACCAGCAGGTCTTTGCACCGCTGTAGACTTGTGTCCGCCGGAAACAGAGACACAACATACGCTTTAAACCGAGGATCGAGCACGGTGGCCAGAATGTATTCCTCTGACTTTAAAAGAGTGACCACCCTCGGATCCTGGCAAAGCGTACGAAGGGCTACATCCACAAGAGCTACATGCTTGGTGTAATCGCAATGGCTTACCAGCTCCTCCCTCACTTTCTCCAGCTGCTTCTGCAACAGCCTGATCAGGGGAATGACCTGACTCAAGCTGGCAGTGTCGGAACTGACTTCTCGTGTGGCAAGTTCAAATGGCTGCAGAACCTTGCACAACACGGAAATCAGTCTCCACTGCGCTTGACTGAGGCGCATCCCCATTCCTTTGCCTATGTCGTAGGTGGCTGTGTAGGCCTGAATGGCCTTTTGCTGCTCCTCCATCCTCTGCAGCATATAGAGGGTGGAGTTCCAGCGCGTCACAACCTCTTGTTTGAGGTGATGGCAGGGCAGGTTCATGCTTTTTTGATGTGCCTCTAGTCTGCGGTAGGCACTGGCTGAATGCCGAAAGTGTCCAGCAATTTTGCGCGCCACCGCAAGCATCTCCTGCACACCCCTGTCACTCTTGAGGTAATGCTGCACCACCAAATTAATGGTGTGGGCAAAACATGGGACGTGCTGGAAATTGCCCATATTTAATGCCCGCACAATGTTTCTGGCATTGTCTGACACCACAAATCCCCATGAGAGTCTAAGTGGGGTAAGCCACTGGGAGATAATTTCCCTCATTTTCTCTAATATGTTGTCAGCATTGTGCCTCTTATTAAAGCCTGTAATGCACAATGTTGCCTGCCTTTGCACGAGCCGCCATTTTGTAGTTGCTGCTACTGATGCAGCTGTTGCTGTTGCTGCGGAAGGGGATGCATCTACCCAGTGGGCTGTCACAGTCATATAGTCCTTCGTTTGCCCAGAACCACTTGTCCACATGTCCGTGGTTAAGTGGACAGTGGGTACAACCGCATTTTTTAGAGCACTGAGGACACTTGATCGTACTTCTCTGTACATTTTTGGTATCGCCTGCCTAGTGAAGTGGAATCTCGATGGGATTTGGTACCGGGGACACAATACCTCCATCAACCCTCTAAATCCCACTCCACTGATGGCGGACACCGGGCGCACGTCTAACACCAACATTGCAGTTACAGCCGCAGTTATACGCTTTGCAATAGGGTGACTACTATCGTATTTTGTGGTCATGGCAAACGACTGTTGGACGGTCAATTGTTTTGTGAAAGACTTAGCAGTCTTACGACTTCCCCTCTGGGAAGATGAATCCGTATTGAGGAGGACTCAGTCTGGCTGCTGACTTGGGCTGCAGGACTGAATCTGATGGAGATTGTGGAGGAAGTTGACGAGGAGGGTGTTGCTGGTGTGTATCCAACTGGACCACGGGATTTAGGTGTCCCTGTACCGATGAGGGTCCTAGCCCCAGTTCCTGAACTAACCACTGAACTATGAAGGTTATTCAGGTGACGTATAAGGGAGGATGTTCCTAGGTGGGCAAGATCCTTACCCCTGCTTATTTGAGCTTTACATAAGCTACATATGGCCATACATTGGTTGTCTGGATTTGGATAAAAATAACTCCAGACCGAAGAGGTGCATTTTTTGGTCTTCTGACCAGGCATGACGATGGGCTTTTTCATCCCATGGACATCAGCTGTTTCCCCCCCTGGTGCCTCATTTACAATAACCACATCACCATCCTCATCATCAAGTTCCTCCACAGCGCCAGCTACATCATCAATAGCCTCCTCCCGAGCCACCTCTTCCCGTACAGTGATAGGAAGGTCAGGCTTGACAACCACCAACATCCTTGGACTCGCCTTGTGGATTTGTGATAATTTCTCTTTAGAAGGCAGAGTTGTTTGCTGTTTTGTTGCTGACAGCATAACTCTCTTCAATTTTTTGTAGGGGGGGGAGGAGGAGGAGGGCTAAGATCCGTGGGTGAAGCTGAACCACTAGTCATGAACACGGGCCAGGGCCTAAGCCGTTCCTTGCCACTCCGTGTCGTAAATGGCATATTGGCAACTTTACGTTTCTCCTCAGATGATTTTAAGTTTCTCTTTTTGCTACTTTTTCTTAACTTGGGCTTTTTGGATTTTACATGCCCGGTACTACGAGATTGGGCATCGGGCTTGGAAGACGACGTTGATGCCATTTCATCGTCTATGTCATGACTAGTGGCAGCAGCTTCAGCATTAGGAGGAAGTGGGTCTTGATCTTTCCCTACTTTATCCTCCAAATTTTTGGTCTCCATTATATGTAGCACAAGATACTGCAGAATGTGTGAACTTGGTAATATTGCAGTACCAATGGACTTATACTGCTGTATTGGTTTTGCAAATTTGGTTATAATAATTATTATATATTTTTTTTTTTTTAATTTTTTTTTTTTTTTTACTTTTTTTTTATTTTTTAAAAACTTGGGAATAATGGGGAAATAACTATGCCCTTAGAAGCACAGAGCACAGGACACAGCACCACTGGACTGAACAGGACACGGCACAGGACCCAGCAGCACTACGGAACTCAGCAGGACAGAGCACAGGACACAGCACCACTGGACTGATACTGCAGAATGTGTGAACTTTGTAATATTGCAGTACCAATGGACTTATACTGCTGGATTGGTTTTGCAAATTTGGTTATAATTATATATTATTATTTTTTAAAATTTTTAATTGTAATTTTTTTTTTACTTTTTTTTTAATTTTTTAAAAACTTGGGAATAATGGGGAAATAACTATGCCCTTAGAAGCACAGAGCACAGGACACAGCACCACTGGACTGAACAGGACACGGCACAGGACCCAGCAGCACCACTGACCTCAGAAGGACAGAGCACAGCACACAGCACCACTGGACTGATACTGCAGAATGTGTAAACTTTGTAATATTGCAGTACCACTGGACTTTTACTGCTGAATGTGTGAACTTGGTAATATTGCAGTACCAATGGGCTTATACTGCAGGATTGGTTGTGCAAATTTTGTGGTAATTAAAAAAAATTAAATTAGTTTTTGGTATTTTTTTAAATAACTTTTTTTTAATTTTTTAAACACAGGGGAATATTGGGGAAATAACTATGCCCTTAGAAGCACAGAGCACAGGACACAGCACCACTGGACTGAACAGGACACAGCACTGGACCCAGCAGCACCACTGACCTCAGAAGGACAGAGCACAGCACACAGCACCACTGGACTGATACTGCAGAACACAGCACAGCACAGCACAGCACAGCACAGCACAGCACAGAACTAAACAGCACAGCACAGAACTAAACAGCACAGCACGAGATCTACCAGGACAGAGGACCACCTAACACACCCTCCCTCTACCCTGATCAATGCCCGAGTGAAGATGGCGGCGACTAGCGGGGAATTTATAGGATCCGAGTATCGCGAGATCCGACAACGGGATTATGAGTCAGAGCCTCAGTTTCAGATTTGAATTTGGCGCCAATACCCGGATCTGTCTCGGATCCGACTCGGATCGGCAATGTTCGGGTGGGCTCGGATTTCAGATATCCGAGCCCGCTCATCTCTAATTGTGGTTGTCTCATAGCCAAACCCTATTACGTCCAATTAAAACCAGACAGCAGAAGTGGGCATCTAGTTGGTATCCTCAGTTTTATCTGTTCCCGGTTTGACCACAGTGCTTATTTTAAGCATTGAATGTGGCTGAGATAGGCTGTCCTGTTATATTGGAAAATACATTTATAGTGAAATTTCTACCAATGTAACAAAAATATTCAAAAGTAGAAACGTGACATGAAATGTAGTCTACTCCGATGTCCACTTATCATCAGGATTTATTGAGCACATAACTAAGACTTCAACAAGAAGGAGAAAAACTGAAAAGTTGTACTTAATTAAAGGGTGATCCAAAAGTGATAGAATGGCCTTGTAGGGATTAGAAGTGACTTTTTTTTTTATTTGGTTGGAACTTTAAAAGTATGGGGGAAAAAAGAATGAAATTTCTACAGTTTCGCCTTGCAGTGCCATTAAATAGGACTTGAATGGGCTGAACTGTCAAACCTAGCCACACACCCTGGTGAGCTAATACGTTATGGGTCTGATTTACAGTGAGAGGTATGGCCATAGTGTATCTTTGGTTTTTTGCACCACCCATGCTCAGAAAGTGAATATACATAACTATGTGTATTCAGACCTGTGACTTTTTGGTACTTATGACTCCTTATACCTGGAGAGTTGTGACCGTGGAAGGAAGGTGTGCTCTAACATAGGCAATGTATAGTAAGGGTGTGCTCGAGTAATAGTATATGGATTCAGACTGTGACCTGGGACATAGCAACAGATGCATCTGAAAATGTGTTTATTTGTGGGTGGTCAGGGGCAGGTGTAAGTAGCGGATGATGATCATGATGACAAACACCCAAACTAGCAAAATTCTTGCAATTAGAGGTTTGCAAATGATTCACAGATGCTTATTGAGACTTTAGTCAGTCTCCCATAGAGTAAAATTCGCCTAGTGTGTTGAAGCAAATATAATTTTTTTCCTGCTGTATTAGCTAGGTTATTCAAGTTTAAATGACACTTCATAGAAATTGCGTTTCTAACATGTAAAATAAATGTTTTTCACAATTTGGATGTGTGTGTCTGGGGGGTGGTGTCTGTTGTCAGGAGGACTCATCTGCTACTCAATCAGACCTGGACGCATCTTTAAATATGAATACGGAGTACATGCGCCTACACTTGCGTGCAACTTTTTCAGTCGCATGTTATGCTTAAGCTTACATTCCACTGAATCAGGCCTTACGTCTGCAGTCAGATTATCTTCTATGTAATCTTTCCCAGTTTTCATATTAACTGAAAGCAAAGCAAGTGATTGGTATTTTTTTTTTTGTCTCCAAGAATATCTCAGAACAGGAGAGAAAAAGCAACAAATCACCTCGAAAAAAGTCAAAGAAATCAGAGAATGGATTATATGTCTGTGATCAATGCAATAAGAGTTTCCAGAAAAGCAGCTCTCTTTTACGGCACAAATATGAACACACAGGTAAAATTGTTTTGATATTGACATTTATTGACACACCTTTTAATATACAACATAACAGGACAACATGAGGTTCCAAGTAAAATGTGAGAGTATTCTTGATTTGCCAGGCAAATGGGGTGTTGCTGTGCAAAAAGTTGTGGGCAGCTGAGAGGGAAGGGGCAGCAATTTCAGTGCTTTCCAGATAGATTTGCTAGATCTTATGAAACTAGTCATGGCAGCTGTGGAAGCCAACATTTTATATAGGAGAGAATCTGAGTATGAACCACTGTCTATGTGCAGGAGCAATGAGAGAAAGAGCCAGGGTAGAGACGCTGCTTCATCTATGTATCGCTTGTAGCAGTCGTCGGGATCAGGACAAGAAGTCTGATGGCAAAGTGAAATTA
This sequence comes from Mixophyes fleayi, assembly GCF_038048845.1. NCBI lineage: Eukaryota > Metazoa > Chordata > Amphibia > Anura > Limnodynastidae > Mixophyes > Mixophyes fleayi. Next base: position 80,771,547 of record NC_134403.1, on the reverse strand, counting down.
CCCACACACCACCAAAGCCCTCACATTACTTTGTCTGCTATACATTAATTCCCCTACACTTCTACCAAACCTCACATTAAGACATTAACACACAACACTAAGCCTCAATTTTATGCACTAATATCACTACAGAAAATTATATCAGACAGATACATAGCACTACATATCCCTCATGTTTACTACATCTCAAAACACAGCTCTTCCTCCATACACATTTATATGATAATCATACAGTAAATTTGTATTGGTGCATTACCGTAGTGCAGTGCATTACCGAGCCCCATAGCATTATTTAGATAGGGGTCCAGCGATGCTACTGTAGTCTCCCACACCCCCTGCTTTGCTCTGAAAAAGCAGAGAGGACACCTTTTCTGAGCATGCGCCCTCTGTGGAGGTGTCGGAGGGGGGCAGCATTGCAGCCCTCCTCACATCTAGGCCCCCGTAACACCCACACCACAGTAGTTCCGCCACTATCTACTGCCTCAAACATTGCAAAGCATCCCTTCTGTGTTATGCAAGAAACATTTATATTCTAAGCCCGTTCCTCCCAGGTGCACTGTATTATGTAACACTCATAGCGCTGCAGTTATGCTGCCTTATTCTGACCCTTGCGTACACAGCTGAAACCATTTCAGCCACCCCAGAAATCGTGAATGCTCTGTGAAAATCGGTCAGTGGGTATGTGAGAGAGATCTGGAAGTATTATGGTAAATTTGCAAATATCACAGCAAGGAGCATTAAAGTCATGTGCTGGTACATACTTATACACAATTACACATCCTTATCTGCAGAAGAAAAAGCTGTAAATATGTTCTCTATTGCCAGTTGATGACACTGAATGAATTCCAGAACAAAGACAATAAGGTTATGACCAGGACATTGATTAGTTTGTGGACAATGTCAAGATACGAGCTCACTAAACTCCTGTAAGATTCCCTATGTCATCCTGCAGATTATTCAAAAGTAAAACAAAATAACAACAGCACTAAAGGGTAAAACATACAGATGTCAATAAACATAGAAAACAAATATATATGTAACACCCCCTCTAGTGTTGTTGTTCACACTGCCTCCAAGACTTCTCCCCTTCTGCTCCCTTCTTATGTAACTCCCTACTCTACTTGCCCAGACACTGCCCCAACCTTCAACATTTCATGTGCTCTCTCAGAACTCACCTATTCACTATAACCTAGTCTACCCCATCTAATTTCCTCTGCTCACCGCCAAATACAATCTATTCCCTCTAGCTTATGTTGTCTCAGCTTTAGCCTCTCACTACCCTCGGTCTCATGACTGCCCATTCTCTGTCAACCTGATATGTGCTTTATCTGTTTCAATTAAAAAAAAATTGTATGATTTGTTATGCTGACTGTCCAGTGCTGCAGAGTTTTGTGGTACCTTATACGTAAATGTATTAGGGTGCATCCAGTGCTACAAACATACCTGCTATGCATAAAAATGAAAGCTATTGGCTATATATAAATGGTAATGTCAGAGTTTCAAGGATGTACTGGTTTAATATGTATTGTTGAATGAATGAAGAAGCTGATCTGATTGTGTTACATTGAACAACCTATATGTATGTGTTTCATATAGGAAATAGGCCCCATCAGTGTGAAGTCTGCAACAAGGCCTTCAAGCACAAACATCACCTGATTGAACATGTCCGTCTGCACTCAGGAGAAAAGCCGTATCGCTGTGATAAATGCGGCAAGAGATTCTCCCACTCTGGCTCCTTCTCTCAGCACATGAACCATCGCTATTCCTATTGTCGTAAGGACACTACATATCTCTCTGAAAATGGTGAAATGGTCTGGGGGGACAAGACCAGCCAGTGTGGAAACTATGCAGTGCTGCAATCTACTGAAGAACCGATGAGCGGAGCGCAGCTTTGATAAGCGGCCAGATCCACAGAGTACATACATAGAGCGCACTAAAGACATTTAAGAAGGGGAATCGGAAGCAATCTTCATACTTGAATAATCACTATAGTTTAAGCCTAAACAGAGGAAACAAAGAGCCACAGCATAATCATAGTTTATACTGTAAAAGAGATATAGGGTTTGCATTTAACATGACTGAAATAGATTTTAAACTTCAGAGCACCATTCGGAAAAAGTGTCTGGGGTTATTTACAATAGAAGGGCGTAGAGTTGCTAGCATAGTTCTTCCTTTACTTTTGCACCTTGTTTTATACTGCTGCTTACAGCTTTACACATCATGAAAGGAGCCATATACATGATTTAATGTCTGCGTTAAAAAAGGATTGCACAGGCCATTATCTAAGCAAAGTGATATATTCACAGTTGTACAAAGGTGTATGTGTAGCGAGAGCAGGGTCTTTCATAATAATATGTGCCAAGAATTCTGTTAGGTCCCCAAGATATATCAGTGAGCCGGAAGGAGCAAAGTTGAAGATATACCGTAGTTCTGTGGTGGGTGCAAAGCTTTTATCCCATACAAAAAGTCTAAATTTTAGTACCACTTTGGAGGTGGCATTATTTACTATTATAATTGAGATAATAATTTATACCAAACGCACATTAATAATCATTCAAAATGAGAAAATCTTTAAAGGATTCACTCAATGTTTATGGTTAAATTTGTGATAAGATGATTTGCAAACATAAAAACAGCAGAATAGTTAGTAATAATAATTTAAAAATCATTTTAGCATCAAATTGAGGATATAAAATAACAACAGTAAAATGTCTAGAGATCCCCTTTAAACAACATTTTAAATAAAGGCAACCACGGTATTGTCTTATTTTAAGTCCAGTAAGAGTCAAATGAGCAGTGTAATTAAAGAAAAAAAGAAAAGAAATAAAAGCCAAGTAAATTCATGGGGGAGCCAAAAGAGAAATAGACCATACTTTGACTTGGTTTTTTTACCTCTGCTTTCCATGCACCGAAAAAGCACAGCAAGCGGGCCTGTACCTGTACACACAGTGGTGGAAACCATTTTGTGGATTGGACTATATATAGCCTATCAATTTGATAGGAACCAGTGACATCACTGAGGTATTGTCTGGTTAATATTCTTGAGGTACTGTTTCCTAGTGAATATTAACTCAGAGTACAAGATGACTGCTTACATTGTGTGTAAGTGACAGGGCCAATTGTCTTTACTATTCTCTTTCTTTATACTCCATCACTTATAACATTTTGTGATGGTTTTTTTTCTGCTACTTCTACTACTTTCGCCTGTTGTTATGCTAATGAGTATAATGTGGGTGTTGTTTAGTTAATGCCACTGTAGAAGTTCACGTTTATACAAACCTCATAAAGCAGTCATTTTGACACATTTTCCAGACTGAACCAGCACTACTTTGAAAAGCAGGAAATTATTCTGAAGAGAACAGAGAATGACCAGAAAATTACATTTTAATGAATAAAATAATTCTAAATAAACTATTTTATTGTATATGCTATAAAAATGTATAGTTACTCCATCAAATACATTTTTTTAAAAAAACTATTTTAGATTCCTTTTATAGAATGTTCCCATAGAGTAATATTATCTTAAAACTAAAAATGTAAAATACAATTGAGAGATAAGGCATTGCCAAGCAGCACAGAAGAGGAATTATATAGTCCACATCAACCAGCCTTTACTCATTGCCGTATGTTATCCACACTAGTGAGGCGTTTGAATAAGACACAGAAAAAAGGTCTACTCGCTTTTTGTAAGATTCCTTTTTCTTTCCATTAAAATATATTTCTTTTCCCTATTGCTGAGATTTTAAACGGCAAATACTCTAGACGTGTGGTTTAAAATAGCACATAGATTAAATATATATTACCTGAGATCTATGTCAAAATGTATGAGCAGGTAAAAAAATACAGTAAAGAGAGAGTATTACTGCTATGCACAATATATATTGTACATTGGATAAAGATTTGTCCAACTAGTAAACCATGAATAAATATAAGTGTATTTACAGTAAAAATATGTCAAAGCTAACACGTATACAAAATTAACTAATACAATATATATATTTACATTAATTCAATATATGTTTTTTCCACTATACTATATATGATATATTCTGTTAACAAGTATACACAAGGTATGTTAACCCCCACATACGGCTGAAACTTCCTTGTTTTCATTTTTTAATTGAAAGCTTCCAAATAAACTAGGAGAATGCTGGTAATCCTACCTGCTGTGACTACTAATGTTATTCAGATAATTGCCTGCTACCTGCAAGCTGCAGACAGTGAAAGAGCCAGGACTAAGTTAAACCAGATCGCAGCATAATAATAGTTTAGCAGGATGTTTTATTTATCTGCAAGGAGCTAATGCAAACATATGGGGACGTATTGGGAACAGTAGCCCCAACAACCTAACAATTAGACCCTCAAAAACTATTGTTCCTGCTCATATATACCTAATTGAACCACTAACACACCGAGAGGGATATTTTTTAAAATAAACTAACTGGAATTTTAGTATCATGTTGTGATACATTATAAGTACATTTATTATAGGTCCATTCTTGTGTGTATGATTGGTCATGCAACCCAGTATAATCCACTGGGTCATGTACCCTAGTATAATCCACTGGGTCATGCACCCCAGTATAATCCACTGGGTAATGCACCCCAGTATAATCCAGTGGGTCATGCACCCCAGTATAATCCACTGGGTCATGCACCCCAGTATAATCCACTGGGTAATGCACCCCAGTATAATCCACTGGGTCATGCACCCCAGTATAATCCACTGGGTCATGCACCCCAGTATAATCCACTGGGTTGCAATACAATCCTGTAATACCATTACATTCAGTAAAGATAATATCACCATCAGCTTACCCTAGTAACCCACTGAATGATATGCCTGTATGTCTTATTTAATTATGTTCATGGCTGTTACATATTTAATATTATAGGTCACTGACTGAATATCTATGTGAAGAAAACCTTATTATTTGATTAGTTGCACCAAGTTTTTTTTCCAAAATGTTCCAGACCTATCAAGCTTTACAGACTGGTTCTGTTTGACCATAAAACCTTTTCTAACAGCATAATATGCAATTGGATAGTTTCTACATGTATTTTCCGAACATAAGGACTGAAGTGAATACATGCGACCAGCAATTGTCTACATATGAAAATGGAATCCTATGCCTTCATACTGGTGTTTTGAAGCACATAACACAGCGTTACATAAAAATACATTACGATGAGTTTGCTTTAGTGAAAAGGTCCTAAAAGTATTCATGTAACCTGTTACATGCCGGGCAGTCGGGCTGCCTACCCAATGCCCAGCGCACTTACTCGGTTCCTGCTGACAGCTCGCTCCGCCCTGGCCGCCGTCATCGTCGTATTTTTAAGGTCCACACGGACATTTACCTTGGTCGTGTTTGTCACAAAGCATAAAGGATCACGAACAATGGTGCAAATATTTAAGCGTTAATAAAATACAGACATCTTATATCATCCCCATCTTTATAATATATTCATTTCTTTCTTTTACTTCCTATGAATACACAATGTTTATATGTTTAATTCCAGAATATATAAAAAGCTAAATTTAATTATTTTTCTAAATTCAACCATACTGTTTTCATTTACTCAGAGATCCCTTAAGAATAGATGTCATGTAATTTACAATAAGGATGTTCAAAAATTGCATCCTCGCTGCATGTATATATGTGTTTTTAAGGAGGTTATTTGCCTATTGTTTGTGGTGAAGAGATAGTTTTCACAGTGTGTGCATGGATCTGATTAAGATGGCAGCATCTGCGTTGGGTGCAAAATTTTGCATCTTCTGCTGTGAGGAGCTGGGTAAATTAAGTGATACCATCTCAATGCAGGCTAGGAATATGAGCACTCCTCCAACTGAATCCAAACTGAATTTAATTGAATTGAAAATTAGATTTTGGTTGGAAGGATGATATATTTAAATGAGGCTAAAGGGAGCAGAAGGGTACATTTGTACAAATAGAAATCTATTTGGGAGTATTATTCTGAATTTGTAACGACTATTAATGACTACTTTTTATATATGTAACATTATGGCTTGTAAAAGAAAAAGCATTTTATATTTGCAGATTTTACATATTTTTTTATATTGTATACTAATACATGGTATGATAATTAATTATCAATATAACATTTCAATCTGTTCTTACAAATATGGACAAGTATGCAGTATGTGTGTATAGATAGAATGATATGCAGAATTCTCATACCTTGAGCCATATTTAATTATTAAGAAATCCTGATTGCACAAGTTTTCTGGATATCACAAGATTATCCAGTGAAATGAGTATTATTTTGTAATAACTGACATGTTTACCTGCTTGTACATTTAACCCCATATATATAAGCAATATATCATATTATTACATTCTAGTTTTCAATAAACAAATTGTTCTTTTTCTAGTTTTACAGAAATATCACTGCTAAATCTGGATTACTATCTGGATAGCATTTCATGTTACTTTGAGTTTCTTTTTGTAAATAGAATGGAAATTGTAAAAAAATAATAGCTTTTTAACATGCAAACTGAGCATTGAACAGAAAAGCAGTTCAGTTGCTGCAATCTTTACAAAATAGAGCTGTTATCTTATTTCTGTTTGTCTTTATTTTTGCATTTTGTAACTCATTGTCTGCATTCTTCATTCCAGTTCTAGAGGCTCTAGAGCATTTGGGCTTATCTGCCCCATTTGTTTCTTTTTCAATGTAGAAATATTTATATGCATCCACACACACAAAAATGCTACATGTAATAAAAACATTTAATAACACAAAAATGCTACATGTAATAAAAACATTTAATAACACAAAAATGCTGCAAGTAATAAAAACATTTAATAACACAAAAATGCTGCATGTAATAAAAACATTTATTAACACAAAAATGCTGCATGTAATAAAAACATTTAATAACACAAAAATGCTGCATGTAAAACAAACCTGATGTCCCATCACTCTCATGATAAGGGCATAAATGAGGCTAAGAAGGACACAATGAAACAGTCCTAAATCTAATACTATCACCTAAAAGTGTTAAAAATGTACATAGATAAAACAAACTATATGGCACAAATCTAAATCTAAGCCATCTAAATGAAATACTCTAAATACCCAATAGACTACAAAGATCTAAATGTATCCACATTATATATATATATATATATATATATATATATATATATATATATATACACATAGTGCCAGCACCATATGCTCAAAATTAATATATGTCAATAACAGACAGAATTGGGAACTGTACAATCCCAGACGGGTCCATCTGGCTGACAAACAGCTCCAAACACGGAATCCAACTATGAATGAAGCAAGTCCACTTGCTGAATTCTCCTATATGCATGGGTTCGTGGTTATGCCTCTGCATCGAAACACTGTATGAAGAGAGAGGTTACATTAACGGAAGTGGCCGCCTTACGTATGAAGCTTGATCCTTTGTGATAGCTGTGTCAGTTTTTTAAGCTCCTCTTATCTTCTAAAAGTGTCATGAGCAGACAACCCCAAAGAGCCTTCTCCTCATTCATAGTTGCCGCTTTTCACATGAGGAAAAAAATGCTTTATTTTTCTACTGCACAGGTGGATAGTGTACTTGTTTTTTATGGAATACTAGACATCAATGACAAGATTATATTAGTGTCATAAAATCTGAGATGCAAGATAAAATCTCATTCAAGTTCATGTTCAATTTATTGGCATGCAAATGAGACTGAAGCCAACTACAAGGCAACATGTTGTTTGGGTTAACGGTAACATTTTAGAAAAGGCAAACCTCAAGCACAACACTAAACATGTATTACTTATTAGAACTGCCTTCGTTAATCTGGTTCATGTTGTACATCTCACTTACTCAAATTCTTCTGTTTATGTGGTCTGAAGTTCTTCCCATGGTGGAATTTTAAAGCAATGTGGTCAAATAAAGAATTCGGTCACACTTAGAGCCCTTTTGTTAACTCCAGTCTTAGGAGGGTACAAAGAAAGAAAAAAGCAGAAAAAAGACAGACAAAGGGGGCAAACAAGAGACATGGGGGCTAACTAAGCAGACAAATTAAATACATGGACGATAAACAAAATAGAGGGCTAATAAAAATATGTTACAGACTGTGGCAGATGTCACAGAATGTGGAAGTAGCCCACTCTCCACCTAAGCAATTAGCACATTTGACCCAGATTTGCCCTGCTATAGAGCAGGTGACACAAAAAGGATTAGCAATCAGGGCACAAAGCACAACCATATTCAGGGACAGGTAGCATATATTTAATGACAGGAAACTAGCCAAAGGTCAGGATCACAAGCAGGCAGGGATGGTCGGAAGACAAGCTGATTCAGAAATGGGAAATCAAAGCAATTATACAGATGCATGCAACAGTCTAAATAACCTGCTACTTAAATGTAGTACTATGCACTGAGCAGCAAAAGAGTACCCCCGGAGATGCTGCTGAGCATGAAAGTAAGTAAGAACATGGTTAAAAAAAAAATTGGGGGACATGACAATGGGGCAGATCAGAGACAAAAGGCAAGTGAAGGCAGAAAAGTTGCTGGGTGGACATACTGTATCAGTTTCACAGAAAGAGTTGATGGAGGCAGGCAGAGGAGCAAATAAGAGGATAGACATAAGATAATTGAATACGTAAGATGAAAACTAATAGTGGCACAGATCAAGCAATAAAAAGGGGAAGACAAGGAAATGGATCAGAGTCCTCATAAAAATACCAAAAAAAGCAGATAGCACAGCAGAAATGAATAAGGACAAAGTAGGCGTGATGTGAATTTTTATGTGTTTGATTAGTTTGTGTGCTGAGCCTTATGAGAGGAAGTGGATTATGTGATGTGGCTTGAGTTATGAAAAGGTCCTTGCAAAGGGAATTGTGGTCTATAGCTTTGTCACTTGCATATACTGTATGTTGATAACACTAGAAAACAGATCGGTCATTTGATGCAAATTAACATAGAGACAAAACTGGTTTGATGTGGGAATAATGATGATGAGTTACTGATATGTGGTCCTATCAATACACTGTATCTTGAAAGACAAACAAAAGAAATGTTCCTATCTGTACATTTAAATTACTTATAACCCTGCTCTGTAAACACAGTGGACCTGATTCATTAAGGAAAGTAAGGCAAAAAAATTAGTAAAGCTGGGTACGCACTACAGAAATTGCGACCAACTTTTTATGCTGAGCGATTTTATATGCGATCGATGGTCCGATGGCTCGGTCCATGGACTGCATACACACTAGCCTTGTTTAGGACGATAAAGGGAAGAGCGGACGTCCCTTTAGCGACTTTTTACAGCCATGTTGTCGTGAGCAATGACTGTAATTTCGTACTCACTGTTGTGGATCGGTCGGAAGTTTATACACACTATACAGCGGAAACGAGATTGGAACGAAAATATTAAACGGTACGACCAACCAAATGAGGCGATAATCGTCCATTTGGGCAGACTTTCGACCATCACTGCACACACTGACCCGACTTCTGAACGAGCGGTCGTATGTCGGCAGTTTGAGCCGATTATTGGACGAAAACAGTGTAGTGTGTACCCAGCTTAAGTTTTCTCCTGGATAAAACTATGTTGCAATGCAAGGGGTGCATATAAGTACATTGCTTTGTATGTAAATTAAATACTGGCTGTTTTTTCATATAGCACAGAAATACTTGATAGTTTTATTTTTACACTGAAATTTAAAGTTGATCTAGGACATGCCCTACCCCAACTACAAATCAGTCCCCACGTTTTAAATTTAGCTCCCCCTCCAATGCAACAAGGTTTTGCCAAGGTGCAGAATTACTAATTTTTTTTGTTTACTTCTCTTCATGAATCAGGCCCAGTGTATGTTAATCCTTACGTGGTTTGCTAAGGGGGAAACTGCATTCTTTAGCTGAATTTACTCCAAACTCTAAATGATTTCCTATACCTCTAAATCTTCCTGCCAATGCATATGTGCAATCCTCAGCAATGCACTTCAACTCCGGGACCAGAAGCAAAAACGCCCTGCCCCATCCATGGGGTGGTAAGAGGCTTCCAGAATGGAGAAGAACCAGGCAGAGTTTACCACAGCTCTGGGGAGCTACAGCACTACTTAAAACATGAGTTACAATTTATTCTGATTACCTGTTCACAAAATGGAACCAGGAACTTTGATCATTGGAATATGGACAGTTTTCAACATAACTAAGGATCCATATCTAATAGAGATTTATTTGACTTTTACAATTTAACCAGTTTACTATTGGACCTCCGTTTTTCCATGTTTGTATTGGACATTATTTTGCTTTTTGATACTGGACATTTTATTGTACACATTACCTGTAGCTACCTACAGCATATAAAATTGGATCTATCAGGAAAACAAGGTATCACTATATCACTTCTTGTTTATCGATTCAGCTCTGAGAAAGCTTCTACACTTTCACATACCTGTACAGAACCTTATGTCAAAACTATGTTCTGGCCACTGCTACTATTTACAGTCATTGCCAAAAGTTTTGAGAATAACACAAGTATTGTTTTTCCCAAAGTTTGCGGCTTCATTGTTTTTAGACTTTTTTGTCAGATGTTGCTATGGTATACTGAAGTAAAATTACAAGCATTTCTGCCAAAGGCTTTTATTGACAATTACATTAAATTTATGCAAAGAGTCAATATTTGTAGTATTGACCCTTCTTTTTGAAGACCTCTGCAATTCGCCCTGGCATGCTGTCAATCAACTTCTGAGCCACAAAGTGGCTGATGGCCGCCCACTCTTTCCTAATTAATGCTTGGAGTTTGTCAGAATTTGTGGAATTTTATTTGTCCACCCGCCTCTTGAGGATTGACCACAAGTTCTCAATGGGATTAAGGTCTGGGGAGTTTCCTGGCCATGGACCGACAATTTCAATGTTTTGATACCCAAGCCATTTAGTTATCACTTTTGCCTTACAGCAAGGTACTCCAGCATGCTGGAAAAGGGATTGTTCGTCACCAAACTGTTCTTCGATGGTTGGGAGAAGTTGCTCTTGGAGAATGTTTTGGTACCATTCTTTATTCATGGCTGTGTTTTTAGCCAAGGGAGTGGGCTCACTCACAATTTTGCCTGAGAAGCAACCCCACATATGAATGGTCTCAGGATGCTTGACTGTTGGCATGACATAGGACTGATTTTAGCGCTCACCTTTGCTTTTCCAGGTGCCCCATAAAATCTGAAAGGCGATTCATTAGAGAAATTACTTTACCCCAGTCCTCAGAAGTCCAACTCCTGTACCTTTTGCAGAATATCAGTCTTTCCCTGATGTTTTTCCTGGAGAGAAGTGGCTTCTTTGCTGGCCTTCTTGACACCAGACCATCCTCCAAAAGTCACTCAATGTGTGTGCAGATGCACTCGCACTTGCCTTCTGCTATTCCTGAGAAAGCTCTCCACTGGTGGTGCCCCGATACCACAGCTGAATCAACTTCAGGAGAAAGTCCTGGTGCTTGCTGGACATTCTTGGGCACCCTAAAGCCTTGTTCACAACTATTGAACCTCTCTCCTTGAAGTTCTTGATGATCCGATACACGGTTGATTTAGGTGCAATTTTATTAGCAGCAAAATCCTTGCCTGTGAAGCTGTTTTTGTGCAAAACAATGATGACTGCATGTGATTCCTTGCAGATAACCATGATTAGCAGAGGAAGAATAATGATTTCGAGCACCACCCTCTTTTTAAAGCTTCCAGTCTGTTATTGTAACTCAATCAGCATGACAGAGTGATCTCCAGCCTTGTCCTTGTCAACACTCTCACCTTTTGTGTTAAGGAGAGACTCACTGACCTGATGTCAGCTGGTCCTTTTGTTACAGGTCTGAAATGCAGTGGAAATGTTGTTTTTGGGATTAAGTTCATTGTCATGGCAAAGAGGGACTGTGAAATTAATTGGAATTCTTCTAATCACTCTTCATGACATTCTGGAGTATATGCAAATTGCCATCATAAAAACTGAGGCAGCAGACTTTGTGAAAAATAATATTTGTGTCATCCTTAAAACTTCTGGCCATGACTGTAGCGTGTTACATATCTATACTTTTTATGTGATTGTCAATAAAAATGACTTTCAATAAGAGACATATACCATTGGTTTAAACATGTTACACCGCCCAGGAACCATACTTATATCCTTACAATTTATAGAGGGTACGGAGCTCTCTCTAATATTGCTATTTGATTCATGTAAGTGCAAATATATATATATATACACTCTATGCATTTAGAAAAGGAAAATCTTAAAAGATCAAATAAAGACGGCAAAAATGACATCCCTTACACTTGGATGTTAGATGAAAAATGAATGAATCCCAAATGTGTAGTACTGTAACGTTGTGAGAAAATCTAAATATTTAAATGAATAACTGTGCTAAGATAACTAGTAAAACAGGCTGTGCATTGCAATGCAACACATGCACTGTCAGCAGGGCTGCCATCAGAATCTGTGGGGCCCAGTACTAATTATTCTGACAGCCCCCCCCCCCCCCACACACACACCCTCCCTTTTAGCTCTACATGGCCCCCTCCCTTATCCCTTAATAAATGCCCAATTCACGCACCTGCTCGTCATACGATGCAGCGGCTCTCGGTCACTGATAGACAGAGAGCGTGTGGCACGTCCGTCTCTGTTATACCCCCATGACTTCACAGGTCCCTCAGCATTTCTATTTAAATACACTGTACACGTTGAGCCCATCTCCCTGTTGCCACCACTTACTTATCTACCCTACCTTCCACACTATAAAACTTTTCTTTCTTTGCATTAATTTTCCCTCCAACAGTCCTGCATGTTCATCACTGGCATATTACACTGCCCAAAATGCACTTCATTCATCTTTCAACTCAAATCACGTTGTACCACTATTATAAAGATACCACTATCTTTATAACTCTATTCACATTAGTTCTACACTGCTGGCATAATCTCCCTTCCATAATATCTGCAAATAAACCCTCGTTCCTCCCCTGAATTCTTGGTTTCCTTATCTCAGTATATGCCCTCAAACTCCCTGCCCTGCCCACTCCACTATGGCCTTAGGCTAAATACACACTGAAGAATTTTCCGAACCACATGTTATCTCAAACGATTGAACCTATAACTGAAAGTCCAATCAGTCTGACGATTCATCCATACACACTGACACAGATCTGTGCCTTCATCTGGTCCTCTGGGCTTCAAAGAATGACAGCACAATATTTATTCATTCATTCTTGTCACACTGATTAAAACTGCCTTGTTACAGCTATCCACATGTCCTAACGAATTTCGTTAGCTTCTGTGACTCTGAAACAAACCATTCTGTCTCAGAACGAACATATGAATTATTCATTCTACAGCACTCTCTACATTTATTCCCCTGGACATTCATTGCTAGCATCGGCTGAAAAGAACATAGCTCTGTAAACTCTATGGAGATCGTGAGCATGAGTGCATACACACTACATGATCAGTGATTGGTCGGAAAATATTAAACAGTACGACCAACCAAATAAAACGATGATCGGCACTTTGTGATGACTTTAGATCATCATGTCACTATACACACTCACACGATATCTGACCAAACGGTCAGATGTCGGCTGATTGGAGGTTTTCGTGCAATCATTGGGCCAATGTGTATGTCGCCTTATTCATGCTTGCTGTCACAGTCCTATCTGACGAGTGACCTAATTAATTAACTAATTACTAGAACATACAAAAGGTGATACAATACACCTTTTCCTATTGTAAGATTTACAAATATAGTAAAATAGTACCACTTATGGTCTTCTGTAATGCTCCATAAACAGCTAATAAATACTCTGATATGCCCTAGTAGTCTGAGCAAAGTATGGTTTAAACATAAAACAATGCTTGACCAAATAATCATTTCAGTGTGAGATATTCAGCTCCAATAAGCTCATGAAGCATTTCAGTTGCATTTACATGGGCACTAAGCAAACAGGATTCTGTCAAAGCTAGTCACACACTTAAGTGATCACATTTTTTAAGCAGGAAGAAAAGATCACATGCAGATGCCCAATTCACTTACCTGTTCTTCACACGATGGGGCGGCTCCCGGTCACTGATAGACAGGGAGCATACTGCACGCAGTGATGACGTCACCACGCCACACGCTCTCAGCCTATCAGTGACGGGAGCTGCCGCATCGGGGAGGGAGAGAGGCAGTCAGACTAAGGGTCCCGGACAGATGGAGGGGTCTGTCCGGGCCCCTCAGAGCTGTAGCAGCTGTAATCCTCTGATGGCGGCCCTGACTGTCAGATCATGACAGTTCGCATGAGATGCACAGTATGTACACAGTGGATATACAGTCATGTATTAACAAGTAAACAAAATGAGCACCAGAGTATAAAACAGGACCTTAAATAATAGCGCAGTATTTCAGTAGACAGGCATAAGAATAAAAGTGATGTACCTGAAAACATTTATTTTATTATATTGCTAGTTATTCCTATTTGTCACAATCCCACCTAGTATAGGGTATGATTGCATATGGCTAGTGATATCAAATAAAGTGAACTGAGTAATTTTTGTCTCTTGGTCCAAGATGGAGACAAGTGGGCTATGAAAAAACACATATATCAAAAGTGTACACAAGTGCACACTACACAATTAGAGGAATGTACAATTTAGCCATTACACAATGCTTTATTTGCAGTAACTTGTGATAAATTAATGAATATCCCCGCTGGGAAAGGCATCGGGTGTGATATCTTCATGAAGATGACCAGGAGTTGTGTATCCCTAGGTCTCTGAAACAGTCTGCAGGAACATAACTATCACTCAGGACATTTTATAGTACAGAGTGCGCAGTTGCATTACTAATACAATTTTTTCTTATAGATTTTGTGAGTGGGGAGTGCAGATCCCCAGCAACTGATTGCCTTGTGCTATTGTCATACCCAGCTTTTTTTTATTTTGGAGTTTCACTCAGGACATAACCTCATTATGTATATTGTGCATCTAGGTTGTTTTTTACATCAGGAGATTATCTATTATGCAATTTTTACTTTTGTTTTTTAGAGTTGATTTGTTTAATTGGGCTATTGTTGGGGGGGATGGGTTGTTCAGCAATCAATGTTATGTCTAGGGATGTGCACCGGCGACTTTTGAGGTCTCGTGTTTTGTGTTTTGGATCCGGATTTTCTCGATGTTTTGGGTTCGGATTTGTTTTGCAAAACACCTGCCGAAACGTTTTGGTTCGGATTTTAGGTTTTGGATTCGGATTTTTTTTGAAAAAAAACTAAAAAAAGTGTAAAAATCAAGTTTTTGGGCTTATTTTCACTCCTACGCTATTATTAACCTCAATAACATTCAATAACAATAATTTCCACTAATTTAAAGGCTATTCTGAACACCTAACACCTCACAATAATTTTTTTTTTTTTGTACAAAACGTTGCAACGAGGTATCTTTCTGGACTGCGTAGAGGAGTGTTCCCCACAATACAATTAAAAACCCATCAACTGGTCTGAATTACACCCAAAAATAGTATCTGGACTGCGTAGAGTAGTGGGCACTGGGCACCACAATAAAAAATATATAGAAAACCTTCAACAGGTCTGCAATATACCCAAAAATAGTATCTGGACTGCGTAGAGTAGTGGGCACTGGGCACCACAATAAAAAATATATAGAAAACCTTCAACAGGTCTGAATTACACCCAAAAATAGTATCTGGACTGCGTAGAGAACTGGCCACTGGCCACCACAATATAATATATAGAAAACCTTCAACAGGTCTGCATTACACCCAAAAATAGTATCTGGACTGCGTAGAGGACTGGCCACTGGCCACTGGCCACCACAATATAATATATAGAAAACCTTCAACAGGTCAGAATTACACCCAAAAATAGTATCTGGACTACGTAGAGGACTGGCCACTGGCCACCACAATATAATATATAGAAAACCTTCAACAGGTCAGAATTACACCCAAAAATAGTATCTGGACTGCATAGAGTAGTGGGCACTGGGCACCATAATAAAATATATAGAAAACCTTCAACAGGTCTGAATTACACCCAAAAGTAGTATCTGGACTGCGTAGAGTAGTGGGCACTGGGCACTGCTATAAAAAATATATAGAAAACCTTCAACAGGTCTGAATTACACCCAAAAGTAGTATCTGGACTGCGTAGAGTAGTGGGCACTGGGCACCACAATAAAATATATAAAAAACCTTCAACAGGTCTGCATTACACTGCACATACGGCTGCTCCTCCATCCTCTCCATCATATACATGTTGGAGTTTCAGCGTGTGAAAACCTCTTGTTTTTGATAATGTCAGTGCATTTTGAATATTTTTCAATTTGCCCCACAACACTGAATGTACTTTATCTATGATACGCATCTATCTATCTTGACTTGCGTAGTGTGGTGGCCCCGGTACACAATTTGGTACCGAGGCCACAATATAATTAAAAAACCCTCCACGGGTCAGAATTCCACCAAAAAAGGGTATAGACTGTGTAGTGTGGTGTGCCCGGAACACAATTTTTTACAGCTCCAACAATATAATTAAAAAATTGGGCATCAACTGTCACCGTTGTTTAATATCTGATACACCTAAGTATGGACTGCACAGTGGAGTGGCCCCGGTAGTAAATTTGGTGCCGGGGCCACAATACCTCCTCCAACTTCCAAGTGTAGTGTTTATAAAGACCGACAGCGTCGAAGTGTTATTAGTTGACTTTCTTAACCCTAAAATTGTCCCTGTTGCAAATATTCGTGCAATGGACACTTACTTTTTCATTGAAAGACTCAAGCTTTCAAGTGTAGTGTTTATAAAATATAAACAACAATACAGTAGTTTTAGAGCACGTCAATACCTCTTGTTTTAAATTATGACACAGCATTTTACTTTTGGTTTAATTTCTTAAATTTGTTTAAATTTGGTTTTACTTTTTGAACATGGCAAACGACTGTTGATTGGTCATATAATGCAAAAAAAAAGTTCCAAGATGGAATTGTCCTTGGGCCCTCACACCCACCCTTATGTTGTTGAAATAGGACATGCACACTTTAACAAACCAATCATTTCAGCGACAGGGCCTACCAAACAACTTTGGCTGAAATGATTGGTTTGTTTGGGCCCCCACACCAAAAAAGCTATTCATCTCTCCCTGTACAGACTAAACAGGCTCTACTGAGGCAAGATGTCGTCCTCATCCTCAACCTCTGATTCCTCTCCCCCTACAGTGTGTACTTCCTCCTCCTCACACATTATCAATTCGTCCCCGCTGGACTCCACAACCACAGGTCCCTCTGTACTATCTGGAGGGCAGTGCTGTACTTCATTGAGGAATTGATTATTCATTTTTATAAACATCATTTTTTCAACGTTATGAGGAAGCAACCTCCTTCGCCGCTCACTGACCAGGTTCCCCGCTGCACTAAAAACTCTTTCCGAGTACACACTGGAGGGGGGATAACTCAGGTAAAATAGAGCCAGTTTGTACAGGGGCTTCCAAACTGCCTTTTTTTCCTGCCAGTAACAATATGGACTGTCTGACATGTCTACTTGGATGGTGTCAGCAAAGTAATCATCCACAATTTTTTCTATTGTGACAGCATCCAATGCAGCGAGAGTAGACATGTCTGCAATGGTTGGCAGGTCCTTCAGTCCGTACCAGATGTTATCAGCATCCCCGCCAGCGCCTCTTTTGGGAAAACTGAGCTTTTTCCTCGCAGCCATAGATGTGGAAGAAAATGAGGGTGGAGCTGTTGGCATGTCACGGTCCTCTTCAGAGGACAATCTCCTGACCAGCAGGTCTTTGCACCGCTGTAGACTTGTGTCCGCTGGAAACAGAGACACAACATACGCTTTAAACCGAGGATCGAGCACGGTGGCCAGAATGTATTCCTCTGACTTTAAAAGAGTGACCACCCTCGGATCCTGGCAAAGCGTACGAAGGGCTACATCCACAAGAGCTACATGCTTGGTGTAATAGCAATGGCTTACCAGCTCCTCCCTCACTTTCTCCAGCTGCTTCTGCAACAGCCTGATCAGGTGAATGACCTGACTCAAGCTGGCAGTGTCGGAACTGACTTCTCGTGTGGCAAGTTCAAATGGCTGCAGAACCTTGCACAACACGGAAATCAGTCTCCACTGCGCTTGACTGAGGCGCATCCCCACTACTTTGCCTATGTCGTAGGTGGCTGTGTAGGCCTAAATGGCCTTTTGCTGCTCCTCCATCCTCTGCAGCATATAGAGGGTGGAGTTCCAGTGCGTCAC
This sequence comes from Mixophyes fleayi, assembly GCF_038048845.1. Classification (NCBI taxonomy): domain Eukaryota; kingdom Metazoa; phylum Chordata; class Amphibia; order Anura; family Limnodynastidae; genus Mixophyes; species Mixophyes fleayi. The sequence goes on along the minus strand of NC_134403.1, from coordinate 80,753,304 downwards.
AACCTCTTGTTTGAGGTGATGGCATGGCAGGTTCATGCTTTTTTGATGTGCCTCTAGTCTGCGGTAGGCACTGGCTGAATGCCGAAAGTGTCCAGCAATTTTGCGCGCCACTGCAAGCATCTCCTGCACACCCCTGTCACTCTTGAGGTAATGCTGCACCACCAAATTAATGGTGTGGGCAAAACATGGGACGTGCTGGAAATTGCCCATATTTAATGCCCGCACAATGTTACTGGCATTGTCTGACACCACAAATCCCCATGAGAGTCTAAGTGGGGTAAGCCACTGGGAGATAATTTCCCCCAGTTTCTCTAATATGTTGTCAGCGTTGTGCCTCTTATTAAAGCCTGTAATACACAATGTTGCCTGCCTTTGCACGAGCAGCCATTTTGTAGATGCTGCTACTGATGCAGCTGTTGCTGTTGCTGCGGAAGGGGATGCATCTACCCAGTGGGCTGTCACAGTCATATAGTCCTTCGTTTGCCCAGAACCACTTGTTCACATGTCCGTGGTTAAGAGGACAGTGGGTACAACCGCATTTTTTAGAGCACTGAGGACACTTGATCGTACTTCTCTGTACATTTTTGGTATCGCCTGCCTAGTGAAGTGGAATCTCGACGGGATTTGGTACCGGGGACACAATACCTCCATCAACCCTCTAAATCCCACTCCACTGATGGCGGACACCGGGCGCACGTCTAACACCAACATTGCAGTTACAGCCGCAGTTATACGCTTTGCAATAGGGTGACTACTATCGTATTTTGTGGTCATGGCAAACGACTGTTGGACGGTCAATTGTTTTGTGAAAGACTTAGCGGTCTTACGACTTCCCCTCTGGGAAGATGACCGACTAACAGCAGCAACAGCAGCAGTGGCAGTAGTAGGCGTACCGCTGCAGGATTCCTCGGATGAGTCCCGTATTGAGGAGGACTCAGTCTGGCTGCTGACTTGGGCTGCAGGACTGAATCTGATGGAGATTGTGGAGGAAGTTGACGAGGAGGGTGTTGCTGGTGTGTATCCAACTGGACCACGGGATTTAGGTGTCCCTGTACCGATGAGGGTCCTAGCCCCAGTTCCTAAACTAACCACTGAACTATGAAGGTTATTCAGGTGACGTATAAGGGAGGATGTTCCTAGGTGGGCAAGATCCTTACCCCTGCTTATTTGAGCTTTACATAAGCTACATATGGCCATACATTGGTTGTCTGGATTTGGATAAAAATAACTCCAGACCGAAGAGGTGCATTTTTTGGTCTTCTGACCAGGAATGACGATGGGCTTTTTCATCCCATGGACATCAGCTGTTTCCCCCCCTGGTGCCTCATTTACAATAACCACATCACCATCCTCATCATCAAGTTCCTCCACAGCGCCAGCTACATCATCAATAGGCTCCTCCCGAGCCACCTCTTCCCGTAAAGTGATGGGAAGGTCAGGCTTGACAACCACGAACACCCTTGGACTCGCCTTGAGGATTTGTGATAATTTCTCTTTAGAAGGCAGAGTTGTTTGCTGTTTTGTTGCTGACAGCATAACTCTCTTCAATTTTTTGTAGGGGGGGGAGGAGGAGGAGGGATAAGATCCGTGGGTGAAGCTGAACCACTAGTCATGAACACGGGCCAGGGCCTAAGCCGTTCCTTGCCACTCCGTGTCGTAAATGGCATATTAGCAACTTTACGTTTCTCCTCAGATGATTTTAAGTTTCTCTTTTTGCTACTTTTTCTTAACTTGGGCTTTTTGGATTTTACATGCCCGGTACTACGAGATTGGGCATCGGGCTTGGAAGACGACGTTGATGGTATTTCATCGTCTATGTCATGACTAGTGGCAGCAGCTTAAGCATTAGGAGGAAGTGGGTCTTGATCTTTCCCTACTTTATCCTCCAAATTTTTGGTCTCCATTATATGTAGCACAAGATACTGCAGAATGTGTGAACTTGGTAATATTGCAGTACCAATGGACTTATACTGCTGGATTGGTTTTGCAAATTTGGTTATAATTACTTTTTTTTTTTAATTTTTAATTTTAATTTTTTTTTATAACTTTTTTTTTATTTTTTAAAAACTTGGGAATAATGGGGAAATAACTATGCCCTTAGAAGCACAGAGCACAGGACACAGCACCACTGGACTGAACAGGACACAGCACAGGACCCAGCAGCACTACTAAACTCAGCAGGACAGAGCACAGGACACAGCACCACTGGACTGATACTGCAGAATGTGTGAACTTGGTAATATTGCAGTACCAATGGACTTATACTGCTGGATTGGTTTTGCAAATTTAGTTATAATTATTTTTTTTTAAAAAAAATTATTTTTATTTTTTTTATAACTTTTTTTTTATTTTTTAAAAACTTGGGAATAATGGGGAAATAACTATGCCCTTAGAAGCACAGAGCACAGGACACAGCACTGAACAGGACACAGCACAGGACCCAGCAGCACTACGGAACTCAGCAGGACAGAGCACAGGACACAGCACCACTGGACTGATACTGCAGAATGTGTGAACTTTGTAATATTGCAGTACCACTGGACTTTTACTGCTGAATGTGTGAACTTGGTAATATTGCAGTACCAATGGGCTTATACTGCAGGATTGGTTGTGCAAATTTTGTGGTAATTAAAAAAAAATTAAATTAGTTTTTGGTATTTTTTTAAATAACTTTTTTTTATTTTTTTAAACACAGGGGAATATTGGGGAAATAACTATGCCCTTAGAAGCACAGAGCACAGGACACAGCACCACTGGACTGAACAGGACACAGCACAGGACCCAGCAGCACCACTGACCTCAGAAGGGCAGAGCACAGGACACAGCACCACTGGACTGAGCACAGCACAGCACTGAACTGTACAGCACGAGATATAGCAGGACAGAGGACCACCTAACACACCCTCCCTCTACCCTGATCAATGCCCGAGTGAAGATGGCGGCGACTAGCGGGGAATTTATAGGATCCGAGTATCGTGAGATCCGACAACGGGATTATGAGTCAGAGCCTCAGTTTCAGATTTGAATTTGGCGCCAATACCCGGATCTGTCTCGGATCCGACTCGGATCGGCAACGTTTGGGTGGGCTCGGATTTCATAAATCCGAGTGCGCTCATCTCTAGTTATGTCTAACATTGTTCATTTTAGTTTGTACTTTTATTATCAACTAATGATGGTTCCCTTTCTGCCCAGGTAAGTCTGAATCTGGAAACTTGTCAAGTGGATATAACAGGGACTTTTATAGATTGCAGATATAGGATGATGTGAATGTCTTTTATAAACATTTACATTTCATTCTATAGGGGACCAGTGTTTTAATTGGTGCATGTATCACAGGGGAGCACCATAATTACTGTCTTATCTTTGTTATCTCCATATAGGCAACAGTTTTTGTGAAATACTTACTTTGGCTAAGCTCAGTGATTATTCTCCAGTATCTTGTAATATTTCTCAACAAACAACATTTAAAGAAAGAGTCTACACTGGAAATAGCATAATTCAATCTTTAAGCATAAGGTAAAAAACAAACAAAAAAACAAAGAAATTGCAATGAATCTGAACATCTGCTTATAAAACAGCATTATTCAATTACGATTGACCTTTAATCACTTCCAATGTGATGCAAAAGAGATGTATTAGGAGACCCAGCTGGAACTGTCTCATTGTCTGATCTTCACATCTCTGTCCAGTGTTTCAGTAATATGTTTTTCATTACCTTTATTTTCCAGTATAGTACCTTTACCTTTATGTAATGTACTTCGGACTTCGTGTATTTAAATCTCCATGATAATAGGTCATACCTGATGCTGAGGGACGGAAACAATAGATAAGTTCTACTGGGACCATAGTCCTCATTGTTGAACTACAATCACATTGCAAAGGGCTGTAAAATGTTTTAAAAATAACCTTCGGACAGATGTTTTTATTCCTCTGGACCAATTGGAAAGATCTCCTCGTAGTATGTGAGAAAATGTTCAACCACTTGGTTCTGATAAACCATATTGGCAGCAATGTTAGCAAACTGTTCTTTCTCTGGCCTCATCAGTGTTGGCCCAAAAACAATTCCGACATTCTGAGTGGTCATGCGATTCATCTCGCAGTGTTCTTTGACTCTGTGGAGGAGAAGTAACAATTAATAGTAATTCCACACAAAGTGTATTTACAGTATTCTGCACTGATTACATTAGCTGGAGGTAAAGAGCTAAAGTAAGGAAATACTGGACACATTTTAACAGTTTTATGCCATTTAAAACTGAGCTCATCATATTCAATATTCTAACAGAGTAATGTTTTTATCATAAAATGACATTATTAAATTTCTTGTTAAAGGTAAGAAGCATTATTATTTCCAATTCTCATTCCCATTCAATGGAATGATGGTCCCAACAGTTTTATAGTGACCCTAGAGGGGGCAAAGGATACCACTTTTGAGGTACAACCTTTCCCCGTGTTATTAGGGGATAGGGTAATATATACTGGTCATCGGATAACCAATCAATATAGACTTCAAATAGGTTCTTCCATCTAAAAATAAAAAGCACTTGTTTGTACAACTTAATTTCATGCAATGTTCAGTCTCGTGCCACCATGCCCAACAATTGCTGCACAATAGAGACCCTGATCTGTGTCTGGGCCATTGTGCTGAGTGGCACGGATAAAGCAGAAGAGAAGAATACGGAAGACAGTGAGAAACGGTATGACTAGCAACAACCTTTCTGTGCAGAGGATGGCTAAGTTGGCTAGTAGATGGATGGTTCACATTTTTTACCTCCTTTAAAAGAAACAACTACATTGGTGCTGACCAGCTCAGATTCTGATTGCCATTCTTGGGCAGCACAGTGGCCTAGTGGTTAGCACTTCTGCCTCACAGCGCTGGGGTCATGAGTTCAATTCCCGACCATGGCCTTATCTGTGTGGAGTTTGCGTGGGTTTTCCTCCGGGTGCTCCGGTTTCCTCCCACGCTCCAAAAACATACTGGTAGGTTAATTGGCTGCTATCAAAAATTGACCCTAGTGTTTGTCTGTCTGTGTGTGAGTGTGTGTCTATATTAGGGAATTTAGACTGTAAGCTCCAATGGGGCAGGGACTGATGTGAATGAGTTCTCTGTACAGCGCTGCGGAATTAGTGGCGCTATATAAATAAATGATGATGATGATTCTTGGGGTCAGGAGAATTTACAAAAATGGCAGGAAGCAGGAAGGCTGGGATGTACTGCTGCCTGTTTCTCTCTTCTTTTAGTTATATTTAAAACAGAACTCTGCTGCTTCATTAATATCACTACTGTAATAAATATTTTTAAAAATTAAAAAAGAGCAACATATCCTCCATCTACAAAGAGCAGCTAAATTTAGTGCATTGCACTTTATAAAGTATAAGTTAATATACTTCATAAATTCATCTATCTAACATGTTGATATTAATGTTGGTTTAGACCTATCACTAGAGAGGAATTATACACTAATACGAATCTCCTCTCGATAGCACAGAATGAAGTGGTTTCCCTGTAAGAGGTTGATGCTCAGTCACTTCCTCTGTGAATTAGTGAGGCACACAGATCCTGAATCATACAGGCTAACCTGGCCAGCGGAGAAACATGTGTGCAGCTGCTTCTCTCAACCCTAGAGAAATGAGATCTGTACATGGGCAGGCAGGAAGTGGACTAAAAATGACTCAATGCAAAAAATTAATCAGAATACCGGGAACGTAACTATTTCTTCACTAACTCACTTAATCTAATCTAAACAAATCTGCCAAAATACTCTGCATGCAAATACCTAATCTCAGGCAGAAAATTAACTCTACGTGGCAGGTGGATTCTAACATTATAGCAAAAACATATAAAACACAACAGTGATGCGTCAGTAATATGACCATTTTTGTTAATCGTTTTCAAAATGACAACATAGCAGTCCTCTTCCCTTCCAATTTCAATAACCAGCAGCTGAAATGAATGTGATACTCCTTATACAATATGTAACTGATTAAGTACACAGGGGCGGGCTGGGCAGGGGGACAGGGGCTGCAGGGCAGTGTGATGAGGGGGACAGTATTGCGAGCAGGGCCGGACTGGCCATCTGGCACTTCTGGCAAATGCCAGAAGGGCCGATGGCAGTATGGGCCGGTCCGGCTCCCTGTGATACCCCGATTAAATAAAAAAAAAATAATTTTTTTTTGTGTGTGCAGCCGTCATGACGTGTGACGTCATGACGGCTCTGTGCGCCGGCCCGGCTCCCGCGTAGGATGAGCTGCAGTGGAGGCAGCTGTCAGTGTTGAGGTAAGTGTAAAGAATATGTGTGCAGGGAGCAGCGGGAGACAAACGGAATATGTGTGCAGGGGGGGGGGAGACAAACGGAATATGTGTGCAGGGGGGGGGAGACAAACGGAATATGTGTGCAGGGAGGGAGGGAGGGGGGGGAGACAAACGGAATATGTGTGGAGAGGGGGAGACAAACGGAATGTGTGTGCAGGGAGGGGGGAGACAAAAGGAATATGTGTGCAGGGGGGGGGAGGGGGCAATAAATGTCTGCGGGGGGGAGAGGGGCAATAAATGTCTGCAGGGGGGGGAGAGGGGCAATAAATGTCTGCAGGGGGATGGGGGGGTGAGTGAAAGTGCAGGCGAAAGGGGGGGATGAGTGAAAATGTCTGCAGGGGGGTGTGAGTGAAAATGTCTGCAGGGGGAAGGGGGGGTGAGTGAAAATGTCTGCAGGGGAAGAGGGGGTGAGTGAAAATGTCTGCAGGGGGAAGAGGGGGTGACTGAAAATGTCTGCAGGGGAAGAGGGGGTGATTGAAAATGTCTGCAGTGGAAGAGGGAGTGATTGAAAATGTCTGCAGGGGAAGAGGGGGTGATTGAAAATGTCTGCAGGGGGAAGAGGGGGTGATTGAAAATGTCTGCAAGGGGGGGCAATGGCTGTAGGAGGGGGAAAATAAAAATGGCCAATGTGTGTGGGAACAGTATATGACTATAATGTGTGTGGGGGACAGTTTATGACTATAATGTGTGCTATTAAGTGAATGTGGGGCTGTTTGGGGAAAATGAGGTCTAATTATGAAATGTGATTATGAATTATTTAATGCCTGGGATGTTTGTGGGAAATGGTCATTTTTATTAAACATAAATGCTATTTAATTTCTTGCTGAGGTTGTTTGGAGGGAGGGAAATAGATTTATTTATTAAATGGGAATACTATTATTTTAATGTTGGGACTGGCGTGAGGCCTAATTTTATAACGTGGGTGCTATATTGAGTTAACATTGGTGCTGTTTGGAGTTTTCTAACTTTCATGTACCCATTTTTTTTTTCCAAATAGGGCCCCCAACATTCCAGGATCCAGACAAGCAGCAACTGATCTAAAGACACCAGCAGCCACAAGTGGTGACAATGACAAGACAGGTAAGAGAGACCAGGACAGTCTGCCAACTGTCCTGAATTTGGTGGGTGACTGTCCCGCTTAGTCAGGATTTGGTCTGATTGCAAGGACAGTTGGGAGCTATGTCCTACTTCACATTGTACTGCTTGTGAAGGCAGAACTGTGTTCACCTAATAGTGCTCACAGTATTGCCTATGTATTTGTTGAAAATGTATCTAATAACCATATTACATCATAGGAGCCCCCTGTCTTAAGTGCCTAGGACCCCCTGAGACTAAGTCCAGCTCTGGTTAGCAGGAGGGAGCGGATAGCTACTCCCAGTCCCTGGATAGGACACAGCCTGCAGAGCAAGCCGAGGAGCTCTAAGTCTCATGAGATTTATTAATCTTGTGAGACTGAGAGTTTCCCTGCTCACTCTACAGGAAGTTCCCATCCTGATGGATGTCAGCAGAATCAGAAGCATAGATAAGTGCAGTGGACTGGGGGTGTTGTAATGTGCTTCTGTGGTGGAGGGGTGGCATGATAGGGAGGGCCTGATAAATGTAATGTTTTATTATAATGTATGTAATGTATGTATCAATGCCCCATCTTGACCACGCCCCCTACATAATGTGGCCACGCCCTTAGCGGCACCCAGTTTTTTTCATGCTCATCAACAGAGATGGGCCTGTATGCTTGAAATGCCAGGGCTGATTTTTAGTCCCAGTCCGGCCCTGATTGCGAGGCACAGTGTGATAAGGGGCACAGTGTAGTGAGGGCAAACAGTGTGATTATGGACACTGTGTGATAAAGGGGTAATAGTGTGAAAACAGGGAAACAGTGTGATGAAGGGGAACAGTGTAATGAAGGTGGCACAGTGTGATGAATGGGACAGTAGTGTGATGATGGGACAGACATATCTGTTATTTGCCGCCCTTATTGTTGTACTTATATAGCTATATAGTGTATGTATTTATATATATATATATATATATATATATATATATATATATATATATATATATATATATATATACCCCATTTTAATCAGCCAGTTATGTAAAGAATAAGGTCCTGTAGGAAGAAGATATAACAAATAAAATGCAATATAAAGTGAAAATTATTTTTTGTTGCATTATTTATTTTCATTATTTAAGATTTACCATTTATAACAATAAAGTATCGCTGGGTTGGGCAACACTAAAATAACCTTTTTTTTATATTGATAAATATTGATAAATATATATTGTACCGAAAACCACTCTTTAAGGATGGGCAACTACTTATGGGCCAGTGCTGTGTGCTTGTCCCCCAGGCTAAAGTCTGCTAGCCAGCCCATGGTTATACATCTATTGTGTTGCTATTAAAGATGGTTTATACATATTTCTAGAAAGGAATTATCTATTTATAAGAATACAGCATAGATGCCTACTCTCCCGGAATGTCCGGGAGACTCCCGGAATACTGGGAGATCTCCCTGACTCCCGGGACAGTAGACTGTGTTCCAAACTGAATGAAACTGTGCATGTGCACCGGGTGACGTCATTGGCTTGATGACGCAACCTGATCTCACCTCCCAGAAGATGCCAACCATCGCTGAGCATGGAGCTTCGCCCAGGACTCACACAGCAATGAGGAGAGGCAGTGAGCTGAGCGGCAGTAATCGGTGAGTCAGTGAGAGGAGAGGCAATGTGCGGACCAGATCATAATTAAGGGGTAAGGTGCAGTAATGTAAATACAGTGTATTTATATTATTGGGCTTTTGTTTTACCTATACTATAATGATATCAAAGTGACCAAGCCTGCACATTTGGTCACTTTGATATCATTATAGTATAAGTACAACAAAAGCCCAATATTATAAATACACACACTCACCTCATATGTCTGCACATTCGGTCACTTTTATATTATTATACCTAATTTTGCAGCAAAATGATCTACGTAACAGCTATAGTAGCAGGGCACTCCCATTAGGCGAAACAGGGCACGCCCATTGGGTGTATCAGGACACGCCCACAATGGTTTTTACGTTCTCCCTGAAATTAATTTTCAAAAGTTGGCAAGTATGGAATACAGGGGAGGAGGTGAGGGAGGATTGTTCTAAGATCATACAATCTGAGATTGCATCATACAATCAACATAAATGCATCTAAATAAGGCTATTCAATTGACGGCGGGATCGCCGAAAATCCCGCGCTCGAAAGATATTACCGTTAATACAGTAAGATCTCACTGGATTTCAGCTCGCGGCTCCCTGAGCTGCGAGCTGAAATCCAGCGAGTAAATTACTGTATTAACGGTATTTACGCGCAGGATTACCGTATTAATGGTAATATTTTTCGAGCGCGGGATTTTCGGCGATCCCGCCGTCAATTGAATATGCCCCCTAGAATTGTATAGAACAAATCAATTGCTTTATAAACAAAAATTAAAACATCATCTTACCTAAAGGGACTCTAGGTCTATATAGTTATATGTCCCTTTAGTATTTGTCTAATATAAATATTAAATGATGAATGTAAAAAATATTCTTGTTAAAGGACTAAACATAGTTTCTATTAGGGTGATATTATTAGTATTATTATTATTATTACCATTTATTTATATGATGGTGTAAATAACCCTGCTTGCAGATTTCACCATTCAGCACAGTAGCGCTTATTTGTCTTCTCTTCCCCACAACCCATTTATCTTCTCTTATCTAGTGTCTTATTAATATTCTTCAGGTGTGATATTCTTCTTAAAATATATTGGGGGTGTGGCAAAGTGGCAAGGAATATGTGACATCACTGGGAGTGTGTAGCAGACACATGTCCCTAAGTCTGCTCATAGTCTACAGTCTTGACCAAAAGTTATGAGAAAGACACAAATATTATTTTTCACAAAGTCTGCTGCCTCAGTTTTTATGATGACAAGTTACATATACTCCAGAATGTCATGAAGAGTGATCAGATGAATTGCAGATGAAAAGTCCCTCTTTGCCATGACAATGAACTTAATCCCAAAAACAACATTTCCACAGCATTTCAGGCCTGTCATAAAAGGAGAGAGCGTTGACGAGGACAAGGCTGGAGATCACTCTGCCATGCGGATTGGGTTACAATAACAGACTGGAAGCTTTAAAAGGAGGGTGGTGGTTGCAATCATTGTTCTTTCTCTGCTAACCATGGTTATCTGCAAAGAAACACATGCAGTCATCATTGCTTTGTACAAAAAGGGCTTCACATGCAAGGATTTTGCTGCTAATAAAATTGCACCTAAATCAGCCATTTATCGGATCATCAAGAACTTCAAGGAAAGAGGTTCAATTGTTGTGAAGAAGGCTTCAGGTTGCCCAAGAACATCCAGCAAGCGCCAGGACCGTCTCCTACAGTTGATTCAGCTGCGGGATCGGAACCACCAGTGCAGAGCTTGCTCAGGAATGGCAGCAGACGAGTGTGAGTGCTTCTGCATGCACAGTGAGGCAAAGACTTTTGGAGGATGGCCTGGTGTCAAGAAGGCCAGTAAAGAAGCCACTTCTCTCCAGGAAAAACATCAGGGACAGATATTCTGCAAAAGATACAGGGATTGGACTGCTGAGGACTGGGGCAAAGTCATTTTCTCTGATGAGTCCCCTTTCAGATTGTATGGGGTATCTGTAAAAACACAGCCATGAATAAAGAATGGTGCCAAAACATCCTCCAAGAGCAACTTCTCCTAACCATCCAAGAACATTTTGGTGATGACCAATCCCTTTTCCAGCATGATGGAGCACTTTGCCATAAGGCAAAACATGATAAATAAGTGGCTTTGGGATCAAAACATAAAAATGTTCGGTCTATGGACAGGAAACTCCCCAGATCTTAATCCCATTGAGAACTTGTGGTCAATCCTCAAGAGGCGGGTGGCATAATAAAAACCCACAAATTCTCCAAGCATTGATTAGGCAAGAACGGGAGGCCATCAGTCATCAGTCACTATGTGGCCCAGAAGCTGATTGACAGCATGCCAGGGCAAATTGCAAAGATCTTCAAAAACTTAATGCAATTGTCAATAAAAGTCTTTGACACTTATGAAATGCTTGTAATTTTACTTCAGTATACCATAGCAACATCTGACAAAAAGGTCTAAAAACACTGAAGCAGCAAACTTTGTGAAAACCAATACTTGTGTCATTCTCAAAACTTTTGGCCATGACTGTACATAAAGGGGCAACATACAATGACGGCTAGCCTTATACTATGGTTCCTCTATGCTTGGCAAAATAAGGCAAATAATAATTTAACAGATGAGTTCTGATCCAGGTTTTGAATACTCCCAGAACAGTATAATCATAAATCCATCCATTTACAGGCAGACAGTGTATGAATAAAGTACTGGTATAATATGGCAATAACAAAGATATTGAGTCACCGGCTGTAACATCTGCAATCGCTGCACCTCTTTTTCTAGACAGAATTGTACAGGCTACTGCAGTAACACAGCGGGATACAAATGCTTGAAGTAGTATTGGCATATCCTCAATAGGAACCAGATGTTTGATTATATTATAAAAATCTGCAGAATCACTCAAACATCAGAATCCTCTTTTTCTCCAATCTTATATATATATATATATATATCTACTATATAAATGCCTAGTGGCGTGTGGGGAGAAAAAACCAAGCTGCAGCGCCACCTGCTGGGCAGAGTTATACACTGACCTATATATTTCTTGAAGGAGAAGTGACAGTTGGGAGTGGTTGGTGGTTGCCGGGGGTGACAGTGGGGAGTTTTTAACACCTTAAGTAGCTTGATGAAGGATGTGGCGATGAAGATGAAGGATGAGGTGATAGAGAAAAATGATGAGGTGGTGACATGTGGACAAAACCACGTTAAAAAAGGGCGCTTGCATCGGGAAGTAACGCTCTTCCCCTGAGGAGGCCTGGGCTAGGCCCAAATGCATGACAAGAACCTTTTTAACACCTTAAGTAGCTTGATTTGACTAGAATGCATGAGCATCATGCACGGGTTAACTTGTATATATATATATATATATATATATATATATATATATATATATATTACAAAATAGAAAGATACAAAATATGGCGCTCGTAGCAAATCACCAACAGTCCAGAACAAAGTCTGAAAATCTTCTCAAAAAACACTTCCCATGTGCAGGTGGCTGCCAATCCTCCTAATACCAAGCGGTGTAGCATGGGAATAACTTGTAAAAAAAGATGGAGGAGGAGGCGCACAATAGTGTAGTATATTGGTATAAAAATTAGGGATGTGCACCGGCGACTTTTGAGGTCTCGTGTTTTGTGTTTTGGATCCGGATTTTCTCGATGTTTTGGGTTCGGATTTGTTTCGCAAAACACCTGCCGAAAGGTTTTGGTTCGGATTTAAGGTTTTGGATTCGGATTTTTTTTGAAAAAAGCATAAAAAGTTAAAAAATCAAGTTTTTGGGCTTATTTTCACTCCTACGCTATTATTGACCTCAATAACATTCAATAACAAGCATTTCCACTAATTTACCGTGTATTCTGAACACCTCACAATATAGTTCTTAGTCCAAAACGTTGCAACGAGGTATCTTTCTGGACTGCGTAGTGGAGTGGTCCCCACAATATAATAAGAAAACCATCAACTGGTATGAATCGCACCGAATAATGTACCTGGACTGCGTAGAGGAGTGGGTCCTCCCACCCACCCTTATGTTGTTGAAATAGGACATGCACACTTTACCAAACCAATCATTTCAGCGACAGGGACTACCAAACAACTGTGGCTGAAATGATTGGTTTGTTTGGGCCCCCACACCAATAAAACAATTCATCTCTCCCTGTACAAACTAAACAGGCTCTACTGAGGAAAGATGTCGTCCTCATCCTCAACCTCTGATTCCTCTCCCCCTACAGTGTGTACTTCCTCCTCCTCACACATTATCAATTCGTCCCCGCTGGACTCCACAACCACAGGTCCCTCTGTACTGTCTGGAGGGCAGTGTTGTACTTCATTGAGGAATTGATTATTCATTTTTATAAACATCATTTTTTCAACGTTGTGAGGAAGCAACCTTCTTCGCCGCTCACTGACCAGGTTCCCCGCTGCACTAAAAACTCTTTCCGAGTACACACTGGAGGGGGGATGTGAGGACACCGGGGTTATTACCAAAGCTCTCTAGATACCCGGTCCTCTAGGTTCACAGGTCACACAGGTAAGGAGACAGGAAAGAAATAATAATCCCTTTTATTAAACAAAGTGCACACACTTAGTAAAATACAACAGTGCTCCCCAAGGAGAAACTTGTTCCCCCCGCCAAATATATCAAGTGTCAGAAAATCACCAGTGCAAGTAAAACTCCCCAACAAAATCCCCAGCAGGTTACCTCCAAGCACAGAGTCCTAGCAGGCCCAAACTCCTGGTAATAAAATCCACAGCTGACAATCCAAGTGGGCCAGGGTTTCTGATCCTTAAGGTGGGTCTGTGTATCTTGCTGATCCCAGCCGCTCGGCCAACTCTCCACCAGCTTGGTGGGACCCTGGGTATCAGTCTCCCTACGGATGTAGGCTCACCAATTCCCCAGAATCTGCGAGTGTCTCCCGATGGAGTGGTAACAGAATCAGTCCTAGAGGTACACTGTCCGATCTCTGTCAAGAAGCTCCTGCCTCAAGCATTCCTTTAAGGCCCTGCGAGAATACGGTTACTCTCTAACAGGTCCTTGCTGTCTCCAGATTCTCCAACAACAACCTCCATCCCCCAGACAGCTCCTTTTTGGTCCCTTCTCACCACCCCCCCCCCCCACTCACTGTCCTCTTGTGATTGGTGGTGTGAAGAGTTTGGGTGGTAACCGGGGTGGAAATAGTGCATGACATCAGTGGTCACCCCTTGCTGTGATGGTGCCATTCAGACTGTGTTGCAGACTTGCTAGAACAATAGTTAGCAAACAGGGAGAGACCCCCTACTGATTTTAGATAAGGTCCTGACCCTCCTTTTTTTAACCCGTTCCACTACTTTTTGATGTCACAGGGTCCACAGCTGATTCACACTTCCTGTGAGCTGCCTCTCCCCTCCCTCTCTGGACACCACAGTAATAACAGATCTGGCCACCGGGCGGCATTTAATAACAGAGTGGGCCATGGTTGTTCAATTGGCCCACTGAGGACAGACCGGGTTGGCACGATATTCTCAATATAAGGCCCGGGTCTGTCACATACCTCCCCCTTATTAAATCAAGGGGACAGTTGGAGTCTGGTGGTCGGGCTCCAGATGTTCTCCTTGGCACGGTGGGTTCCTTAATGAAGGGTTCTCCTCCTCTCTTCTGGAGAGTCCGTCCGCATTTGAGTGGTCTTTTCCCTTTTTGTGCGAGATAGTAAAGTTATAACCTTGTAATGCTAAACTCCACCGTAATAACCTCCCATTTTCCCCAGCAGATCTTTGTAACCAGTAAAGGGGGTTGTGGTCTGTAATTACTGTGAACTCTTGCCCATAAATGTAGGGTTGTAATTTCTTTAGGGCCCACACTATGGCCAGGCATTCTTTTTCAATGGTGGCATAGGCTACCTCTCTATCCACCAGCTTTCGGGATAAATAAACTACTGGGTGCTCATGCCCATCCTCCCCCACTTGGCTGAGCACAGCACCGAGTCCACACCCTGAAGCATCTGTCTGTACCAGAAATCGTTTCTTGAAGTCTGGGGCTGCTAACACTGGGGACTGGGTCAATGCTGCCTTCAGAGCGTCAAAGGCTCCCTCGCACTCTGGGGTCCATTCTATACGTCTAGAGTATTTTTTCTTTGTCAAGTCAGTCAGGGGCCTGGCAACAGTGCTATACTGCGGCACAAATTTTCTGTAGTACCCTGCGATCCCGAGGAACGCTCGTACTTGCTTTTGGTTGGTGGGTCGGGGCCACTGAACAATGGCTTCTACTTTTGCCGGTTCAGGTCGTATGATTCCCCCACCAACACGGTGCCCCAAGTATTGCACTTCTGCCATGCCCATGAAGCATTTGTCTGGGCGAATGGTCAACCCTGCCTGCCTGATTCTCCTCAGGACCTCTGACACCTGCACTAAGTGATCCTCCCACGTCTGGCTGAAGATGGCAATGTCATCTAAGTAAGCCTGGGCAAATTCCTGACACCCCCCCAACAGGTCATCAACCATCCGTTGGAATGTGGCTGGAGCATTTTTCATCCCAAACGGCATTGTCGTACATTCAAACAATCCCAGTGGGGTTATAAAGGCTGACCGCTCCTGAGCCTCGGGGGTGAGGGGAATTTGCCAATAGCCCTTACTCAGATCCAAAGTTGACACAAACTTGGCTGCCCCTAGCCTGTCTAGTAGCTCATCTATTCGGGCCATGGGATAAGCATCAGTGGTGGTGACCTCATTTAGTTTACGGTAGTCCACGCAGAAGCGGGTGGTCCCATCCTTCTTCGGGACCAATACCACCCCTGCAGCCCATGGACTATTTGACTTCTTAATTACTCCTAAGGCCAGCATTTCCTCTATCTCCTTCCGTACTTGGGCCAGTACAGCGGGGGTCATGCGGTATGCTACCTGCCTTATGGGCTTCTCCTCCCCCGTGTCTACATGGTGGGTGGCTAGGTGGGTACGACCGGGCTTACAGGTAAATTGGGCCTGCTCCTTCTCCAGTACCTCCCTCATTTCCTGCCTCTGTCCCTCTCCTAGCTGCGTCCCCACTGTCACTGTCTCCACCCCCTTTTCCTCTCTCACCTCCCCTATCATCTCCAGTAGGGGGTCTACCTCTGTGGGACCCATGGGGGGACAACACACCACCATTGCTGCCACTTGCCGTTCCACATAACCTTTTAGTCGATTGATGTGGAAGGTTTTCAGCCAGGTTTCCTCATCATCCAGCGCTACTACATAGTTAACCGGCCCTACCTGCCTCACCACTTTGTATGGGCCATCCCAGGTGGCTTGAAGTTTATTCCGTCTCATTGGGATTAGCACCATCACCTTCTGTCCTGCGTTCAGCTTCCTATCCTGAGCGTGGGCATCGTACCACTCTTTTTGTCTTGCCTGGGCTCCTTTTAAATGGCCTTGCGCCAGCTGCGCTACTCTCTTCATCCTCTCCCTCATCTTCTCTACATATTTAAGGATAGGCTGCTCATTGGCCTGGAATGTTCCTTCCCAGCTCTCTCTAACCAGGTCTAGGGGGCCTCGTACCCTCCGGCCATACAGAAGTTCGAAAGGAGAGTATCCGGTGGACTCCTGGGGTACTTCCCTGTATGCAAACAGGAGCTGCTGCAGGGCCCTGTCCCAGTCTCTCCCTTCAGACTGTACATATGCCTTCAGGAGGTGTTTCAGCGTTCCATTGAAACGCTCACATAACCCATTGGTCTGGGGATGGTACGGGGTGGTTCGTAGGGGCTTAATGCCCCACTTTTCCCATAGGGTCTGGACTAGGTCCCCTTGGAATTGGGTCCCCTGGTCAGTAACCACTTCCCTGGGATATCCTACCCGGCTGAAAATGTCCACCAGAGCCTGGGCCACATGCTCTGCGTCTATGGACGACAGGGCTACTGCCTCTGGGTATCTGGTGGCAAAGTCCACCAGGGTGAGGATGAATCTTTTTCCGGTGTAACTGGGGATGGCTAATGGACCTACGATATCTATAGCCACCCGGGCAAAGGGCTCCTCAATTATAGGCAGGGATTGTAGTGGAACTTTCTTAGGGGCTCTCCCTATTCTCTGACAGGTGTCACAGGAGGCTTTGTAACGTTTCACATCCTGGGTGACTTGAGGCCAGAAAAAAGTCCGCAACAACCGGGCCAACGTTTTTCTAGTCCCAAAGTGCCCCGCTGCTGGAATGTCATGGGCCAGCGCTAATAAATGGGTCCGGTAAGCCCATGGTACTACCAACTGCTTCACTTCTGTCCCTGGGTCTTGATCTAGGGTGGGGGTGACTACCCTATATAACAGTCCTTTGTCCCACACTACTTTACTGCCTGCCACTTCCCCTCCCCCAGCGTCTGCTGCACTCCTCAGTTTGGCTAGGGATGGGTCAGTCTGTTGGGCCTTCCTAAATTCCCTTCTGTCCTCCTCCCCCAAACCAATTTCTGGTACAACATCAGATATTTCTGGGTTACTCACCAACGGTGCTGCCTCTGGCTCCTTGGTTCTGGTTGCCGGGGTTAATCTTGGTGGTCTCCTTGGCGTTGCGGCTTCTTGTGCTGCTGTGGCTTGTGCTCGGCTCTGGCTGCGGGTCACAGCTTGCACAAAGTGAGTGACCAATCCCTGGCCCAAATCATTCCCCAAAATCACTTTTGCTGGTAGTCCATCCAGAATGCCCACCTCCATCATTCCAAATCCCGCCCTCCAATCCAAATGTACCCGGGCCACCTGAATATCTGCAAGATGGCCCCCCACCGTGGAAATCCGGACCTGCTGTCCCTCCATAACTTGGGATCTTTTAATTATATCAGGCTCCACCAGGGTCAGGGATGCTCCTGAGTCTCTCAACCCCTGAACCTTGCAGTCCCCCACCCACACGTCCTGTAGATGACCCTGCATATTCCTAGGGCTCTGCCTCCCCTTCCCCAAAATCAGGTTCACCACATACACCCCGTCCCTTGCCTCTGGCACATCAGGACAGGGTGGCTCGGCCTCAATGCCGATTTCAAAATCTCCTGGGGCATACTGTACAGCGGCCACTGGTGCAGCTCTGGCTCCTGGGATCGGACTTCTGGTACGGGGGCAATCTCTCTGGAAGTGCCCCACCTGGTTGCACCGAAAGCACCTCTTTGGATTCAGGTCCCAGGGTCTGGATCGGGCTGGTTCATCTCTTGGATTCCGGGCAGAGTTCTCTCTAATAAAGGGGGCTCCCGGTGTCACTAGACCTGCTGGAATTGTTCGGCTCCCCCTCCCTGCAGCTGCTTGACTAGGCATACTAGGGGCTCTCCATCTTGGTCGACTCACCACATACTCATCAGCTAGCCCTGCTGCCTCCTCCAGGGTCTCAGGTTTTCTGTCCGCCAGCCATTCCCGGATCTCTGGGGCCATTTTTAGAGTCAGCTGCTCCAGCATAATGAGCTCTTTAATTTGCTTAGCGGAGCGGGCCCCTTTCCCTTCCATCCATTTCTCGCAGGCCCTCTGTAGCTGGCTGGCAAATTCCTGGTGCGACTGTGACCCTCCTTTATTCAAAGTCCTGAACTTGTATCTGTAGGTCTCTGCATTTAACTGGAATTTTACCATCAGTGCCTTTTTCACTGTACCATAATCCCCACATTCGTGAGGGCTTAGAGCCTGGTAAGCTTCCAGCGCTCTCCCAGTCAGGCTGGGTCCCAGATATTTGGACCACTCTTCCTCCTCAATCCCATGGACTCCCATCAAGTTTTCAAAAACCTGGAGATGGGTATCAATGTCTGTGTCTGCCTCTTTAAAAATTGGGACTCCACTATATCCCAGCTGAGGTCTCAACCGGGCCTCTCCCCGACCTTCTACTCTCTGAATCTGGGGTACCTCATATGCTACCCCCAACATTGCTTGGAGTACGGCTGCCCTTTCATGCAGGGTTGCCCTTTCCCCCAGTGCTGTCAGCCAATCTTGCAGCACTGCTGGAGTGCCGGACGGTGGTCTGGGTTGTGTCCCACTAGGGGGTCTCTGTGGCTGGTCTTTGGCCTCCTCCTCTTCCACCTCTGACTCTTCCATCTCCTCAGGGTGGGCCTTTTCCCATTCCATTAGTTTGGCCACCAGAACTTCACGCACGTCTGTGTCATCAAAGTCCACCCCTTTGGTTCTGCAGAACCCCTGCAAGTGTTGTTTCCTTGCTTTCATATAGAATCTCTCTGTGGCTTTTAAGCTGATCTGCTCTGCTTCTGTGGCCATTCCTGCTGACTTCCTAGCTAGGGTTTTTTTTTTTTTTTTTTTTTACTAACACTGGTGCTGACAGACTGTTGCCTTGTGTCCTTACAGAGCCTGACCGTATCTGGATACGAGTCCCTGCGCTCTACCCAAACGTTGGGACTGTGTGACCCCACTGCTTGCCACCAAAATTGTGAGGACACCGGGGTTATTACCAAAGCTCTCTAGATACCCGGTCCTCTAGGTTCACAGGTCACACAGGTAAGGAGACAGGAAAGAAATAATAATCCCTTTTATTAAACAAAGTGCACACACTTAGTAAAATACAACAGTGCTCCCCAAGGAGAAACTTGTTCCCCCCGCCAAATATATCAAGTGTCAGAAAATCACCAGTGCAAGTAAAACTCCCCAACAAAATCCCCAGCAGGTTACCTCCAAGCACAGAGTCCTAGCAGGCCCAAACTCCTGGTAATAAAATCCACAGCTGACAATCCAAGTGGGCCAGGGTTTCTGATCCTTAAGGTGGGTCTGTGTATCTTGCTGATCCCAGCCGCTCGGCCAACTCTCCACCAGCTTGGTGGGACCCTGGGTATCAGTCTCCCTACGGATGTAGGCTCACCAATTCCCCAGAATCTGCGAGTGTCTCCCGATGGAGTGGTAACAGAATCAGTCCTAGAGGTACACTGTCCGATCTCTGTCAAGAAGCTCCTGCCTCAAGCATTCCTTTAAGGCCCTGCGAGAATACGGTTACTCTCTAACAGGTCCTTGCTGTCTCCAGATTCTCCAACAACAACCTCCATCCCCCAGACAGCTCCTTTTTGGTCCCTTCTCACCACCCCCCCCCCCACTCACTGTCCTCTTGTGATTGGTGGTGTGAAGAGTTTGGGTGGTAACCGGGGTGGAAATAGTGCATGACATCAGTGGTCACCCCTTGCTGTGATGGTGCCATTCAGACTGTGTTGCAGACTTGCTAGAACAATAGTTAGCAAACAGGGAGAGACCCCCTACTGATTTTAGATAAGGTCCTGACCCTCCTTTTTTTAACCCGTTCCACTACTTTTTGATGTCACAGGGTCCACAGCTGATTCACACTTCCTGTGAGTTGCCTCTCCCCTCCCTCTCTGGACACCACAGTAATAACAGATCTGGCCACCGGGCGGCATTTAATAACAGAGTGGGCCATGGTTGTTCAATTGGCCCACTGAGGACAGACCGGGTTGGCACGATATTCTCAATATAAGGCCCGGGTCTGTCACAGGGGACAACTCAGTTAAAACATAGAGCCAGTTTGTACAGGGGCTTCCAAACTGCCTTTTGGAGTTCTACCACGTCACTACCTCTAGTTAATTTAAATTGCAAGGCTTGTAAATATAAATACTTTGAAGATAAAAAAAGCAGGCTGCACAGACTGTGGAGCTAGAAAGTGAAATTAAATGGACCACGTTACTTTGGTGGCTATCTATGCCCCCCCCCCCCCCCCCCTACACTTGTAGTTGAATATAAATAAAGCAGCCTGCATAGACTGTAGAACTAGAAATTCAAATATACAAAGAAATGGACAAAGGCAGTTTGGTATCTGTCTGCATCAGATCCCCTCTCCACTAGGAGTAAAACAGAAAACTTTTCAGCCGTTATATGATCTAGAGTATAAATAGAAATTGAGAAAGGCAATTTGGTATCTGTCTGCATCATAATCATCAACATCCTCCTCAGCGCCAGCTACATCAATATCCTCCTCCCAGTGTACAACATTCACACCTTCATTAGCCAAATCTGTAACTGGACTGTGGGTGATCCTTCCAGCATATGCAGAGGGCGTGCTGCAAATGCTGGATGGAGTCACCTCTTCCTGTACAGTGATGGGAAGGTCAGGGTTCACAACCAACACCACCCTTGGACTCGCCTTGGGGATTTGTGATGTCATCTGTTTAGAAGGCAGAGTTATTTGCTGTTTTATTGTTGTTGTTGACAGCATAACTCTCTTAAATTTTTTGTAGGGGGGGGGGAGGAGGAGGGCTTAGATCCTTGGGTGAAGCTGGACCACTAGTCATGAACACGGGCCAGGACCTAAGCCATTCCTTGCCACTCCGTGTCGTAAATGGCATATTGCCAACTTTACGTTTCTCCTCAGATGATTTTAAGTTTCTCTTTTTGCTATTTTTGGAGAACTTGGGCTTTTTGGATTTTACATGCCCTGTACTAGGAGATTGGGCATCGGGCTTGCCAGACGACGTTGATGGCATTTCATCGTCTATGTCATGACTAGTGGCAGCAGCTTCAGCATTAGGAGGAAGTGGGTCTTGATCTTTCCCTACTTTATCCTCCAAATTTTGATTTTCCATTATATGTAGCACAAGAGAGCGTACCCCTAAGCCACACACACTCGGCAAAGCCTTTAAAAATTATATGCGGCACAGGAGAGTAGCACTGGACTTATACTGCTGAATCAGTGAACTTTGTAATAGCAGTACCACTGGACTTATACTGCTGAATCAGTGAACTTTGTAATAGCAGTACCACTGGACTTATACTGCTGAATCAGTGAACTTTGTAATAGCAGTACCACTGGACTTACACACTGCTGAATCAGTGAACTTTGTAATAGCAGTACCACTGGACTTATACTGCTGAATCAGTGAACTTTGTAATAGCAGTACCACTGGACTTATACACTGCTGAATCAGTGAACTTTGTAATAGCAGTACCACTGGACTTATACACTGCTGAATCAGTGAACTTTGTAATAGCAGTACCACTGGACTTATACTGCTGAATCAGTGAACTTTGTAATAGCAGTACCACTGGACTTACACACTGCTGAATCAATGAACTTTGTAATAGCAGTACCACTGGACTTATACTGCTGAATCAGTGAACTTTGTAATAGCAGTACCACTGGACTTATACACTGCTGAATCAGTGAACTTTGTAATAGCAGTACCACTGGACTTATACACTGCTGAATCAGTGAACTTTGTAATAGCAGTACCACTGGACTTATACTGCTGAATCAGTGAACTTTGTAATAGCAGTACCACTGGACTTATACACTGCTGAATCAGTGAACTTTGTAATAGCAGTACCACTGGACTTATACACTGCTGAATCAGTGAACTTTGTAATAGCAGTACCACTGGACTTTTACTGCTGAATGTGTGAACTTGGTAATATTGCAGTACCAATGGGCTTATATACTGCTGGATTGGTTTTGCAAATTTGGTTATAATTATTATTATTTTTTATTTTTATTTTTAATTTTTTTTATAACTTTTTTTTTATTTTTTAAACACTTGGGAATAATGGGGAAATAACTATGCCCTTAGAAGCACAGAGCACAGGACACAGCACCACTGGACTGAACAGGACAGAGCACAGGACACAGCACCACTGGACTGATACTGCAGAATGTGTGAACTTTGTAATATTGCAGAATCACTGGACTTTTACTGCTGAATGTGTGAACTTGGTAATATTGCAGTACCAATGGGCTTATACTGCAGGATTGGTTGTGCAAATTTTGTTGTAATTAAAAAAAAAATTAATTAGTTTTTTGTATTTTTTTTAAATAACTTTTTTTTATTTTTTTAAACACTTGGGAATATTGGGGAAATATCTATGCCCTTAGAAGCACAGAGCACAGGACACAGCACCACTGGACTGAACAGGACACAGCACAGGACCCAGCAGCACCACTGACCTCAGAAGGACAGAGCACAGGACACAGCACCACTGGACTGAGCACAGCACAGCACAGCACAGCACAGAACTTAACTGAACAGCACAGAACTTAACTGAACAGCACGAGATATAGCAGGACAGAGGACCACCTAACACACCCTCCCTCTACCCTGATCAATGCCCGAGTGAAGATGGCGGCGACTAGCGGGGAATTTATAGGATCCGAGTATCGCAAGATCCGACAACAGGATTATGAGTCAGAGCCTCAGTTTCAGATTTGAATTTGGCGCCAATACCCGGATCTGTCTCGGATCCGACTCGGATCGGCAACGTTCGGGTGGGCTCGGATTTCATAAATCCGAGCGCGCTCATCTCTAATAAAAATGGGAACACACAGAAATCCACAATAGGACCAAAAACACCAGTGGAGAAGAAACCAGAAACCAAATATTATAGTACATCACCCTATTACAATGATAAGGGTGTAAGCGTACCAGATGTAAATGTTGCAGCTTATC
The DNA here is from genome assembly GCF_038048845.1 of Mixophyes fleayi. Lineage (NCBI taxonomy): Eukaryota > Metazoa > Chordata > Amphibia > Anura > Limnodynastidae > Mixophyes > Mixophyes fleayi. The sequence continues at coordinate 80,729,966 of NC_134403.1, read as the reverse complement.
TCAAATAATCACATTGACTGAACTTGCAGAACTTCCATGTGGTATAAAAACACCCAGGACACACTAATATAGATGTATGCGTACCAGAAATCAGATCTTTTCAGCTTGTCTCTGCAAATGTCCCACAGCTTGATCAAAAACAGGTCACATGACTGGATACACAGCTACCAGCCTCAGGAAGTAAAGCACACAAGGGACCATAGATGTAATATCAATAGTGCACCTTACCTTTCTTTTCCAGGATCTGTCTATGAAATACATGCAGGTGACGCTGGCAAGAATCCAGTCCCTTTCAGCGAGACTATGGAAGACCAAAAAAGCTCCTGGTTTGTGAGACTGGTCCACTCACATCTTGTTCTTATCTGCTCCTATACACTGTGCTGCTGAGATGTAGCACAGTGTATAGGAGCAGATAAGAACATTTTTATACCGATATACAACACTATTGTGCGCCTCCTCTTCCATCTTTTTTTACATATATATATATATATATATATATATATATATATATATATAATATTTATATTTTTTCAGGGGACAAATTGTGACTACTACAGTACTGGGTCAGAACATCTCCAAAATGGCAGGTATTGTGAGGTGTTCCCAGTATGCAGTGGTTAATACATACCAAAAGTGGTCCAAGGACGGAAAACCAGTGACAGGGTCATGGGTGCCCAAGGCTCATTGATGCATGAGGGGAGCAAAGGCTGGCCTATGTGGTCCAATCCAACAAAAGAGCTACTGTAGCACAGACTGCATTAATGCTGGATATGATAGAAAGGTGTCAGAACACACAGTGCACTGCAGCTTGCTGTGTATGGGCTACATAGCCACAGACTGGCCAGAGTGACCCCTATTCATTGTTGAAAGCACCTAAAATGGGCACGTGAGTGACAGAACTCTACCATGGAGATTAAGTACACCTCTTCATGTCAACGGTATTCCCTGATGGCAGTGGCCTCTTTCAGCAGAATAATGCGCCCTGCCACACTGCAAATATTGTTCAGGAAATGGTTTGAGGAATATGACAAAGTGTTCATTATGTTGAATTGGCATCTGTGGGATGTGCTATAAAAACAAGTCCGAGCTTGGAAGCTTCACGTCGCAACTTACAGGACCTAAAGGATCTGCTGCTAATGTCTTGGTGCTAGATACCCCAGGACACCTTCAGAGGTCTTGTGGAGTCCATGCCTCGGCGGATCAGAGCTGTTTTGGAGGCACAAGGGGGACCTACACAATATTATCTGTTGGTTTTAATTTTGTGGCTGATCCATGTATGTTTCACTTTTATCCATCTTGTCCATTTTTATAAAGGGCTCACTGTGTATGTTTCGTAAACCTTACATCAACCTTAGAATTCTAAACACACGGAGACTTGTATAAGTTATTAAAAATTGCCAGAACTTTTATTATGATTTTAATTTTAACTAGACCTATGGTGGCGGAGAAAGGGCACTGCGAAACAACTCTCAAGCTGATAACACTATCACGAGTGGACTGGCGCAAACCGCCGTACGTCCACAACCACGGGGAACAAATCCCAACATAACTTTGCGCTGAGTTGGCGTCAGAGTGACTGCCCCTTTTAAAACCCACGCTGCCCTCCCTCACCGAGCCGGACAGGGACCCTCCTCACCGAAGGGCCAAAAAGGGAGTTACTGGTGCCTCAACGGGGTGCAGTGACCTACGACAACTACCAGTGCGCCCACAAATCAGCCACTGAACGCAGTGCCTTCCTACCGCAACATAACCGGAAATACCAGACCAAGGAGTGGGTGGGTGGGATCTCGTGCTGTTGAATGAGGCAGAACAGGAAGTACAGCCTACTATATCAATCAAGGTCCCGCCCACTGGAGTACACATTGGTCGGGCCAACCTATGTTAACCCCTTCAGGTAAGTGTTCAGCTTACTACAAACCCTGTCGCCCTTTAAGTGCATTCGTCCTATTCAGCCTCATTTGTCAATAAATGAATATAAGACTATTTATGAATTATGGCATCTACCAGAAGTGAGGGAGTGGTCATGTCTGGGTTCAAAAACTTTTGCTAAAATGAGGTGAATAGCATATACTTGCCCACTTTCCCAGAATGTCCTGGAGACTACCGAATTCAAGTTATTTCTCTCAAGAGAGCAAGCTACCTCCCACATCCTTCCCACTTCCTAGCTAAGTGCGTGGTATAGGGATTTTGATGAGGCGATTCATCACAAAACACGTAATTTTGGCCCTGGTCCGTGATGTGATTGTGCCATTTTGCCACAAGGTTGAATCTCCCAGAGAAGAGAGACAGAAAGTTGGCAACTATGGCATAGTATTAGTGATCCACCTAGCAATGCTTTGTTTTAATGAGAGCAGAAGTCATTTACAAAGTGCAAAACGAAGGGGCTTGTGTAATAACTATATTAAGGGCATGTGAGCCTCCACTTTCTGCCATCCTTGGCTCAGACCTCTGTACATTACACATCCTACTCCAAGAGGAGAGGTGGCATTGTCTGCTTAATGGCACTGTAGAACATGTCAGATGTCTTAAATAACAGCCAGGTGTCTGGGTTGAAAATGTCTGTTTCGGATTTCTTTGTAAGAGGTCTGACTGACCCAAGGAATTATAATGGTCTGACTTATGTCAGTTTTGAACAACGTATTACTAACTCTCACCTCATTATCTGTTATTTACAGCAGCTTTACCAAAAGCCAATTGCTTCACAACTCGAGTAAAGTGGATCCCTGTGTAGAAGTTTACAATCTGCCAAGGGGAATTTTGTTCTTTTTAAACATAACTGTTATCATAAGTATTAAAAAACACAGAATGTCATTTCCGGATTGTGACACAAGATACATTCTGGCAGCATGAGAATACATCTGAGTTATTCTGCAGCTGGGGGAGGAACCGGCCCTACACTCTAAATTAATATCACCTGGGCTTTTGGTTAATGGCTTCTCATTTCTAGAATACCTGTGGGACTCTTGTGGGCGGCCTGCTTTAGACGTGTTTATTTAGAAATACCACCATCCGGCTGAGTCATTCTACTGAAAACCTTCATTAAATATTAAACTAATACAGAGATAATGTCTATTAACATGAATTTAACATATACTAAAATAGTTAGTCATATATGTCTTGTCATATGTGCATTGCATGTTTCTGAATCTGGTCAGTATGCTATGAATAGTATACATATCCTGTACACTACATGTGTTGCAATTTTATGGTAATTACTAGTTTTCCCACATAGAGTGAAACAACAATCAGTAACTGGAATAGCAGCATTGTCAGCATTGAAAAAATAATGCAAAAAAAACCACAAAGAGACCGGATATTACTATTAATATCTGGACATAAGCACACATTCCCATGGCACAAACACATTTTTCCAAACATTGCATATCAGACATGATCACATATTGCCACAAACATATTACAAATATGGAAACACAGTATTTTATTTGTAGTTTATGTGCATTATTATTATTATTATTATTGTTCAACAAATTGCACACAGATTGGAATAGACACATCAGAGACACGTTTAACTATTCCCCTCTTGTTGCTGGAATATGGACAGCAGAGCTGTATAAATCATACTTGCCTACTTTTTGTGGTAGCTATCCGGGAGGGGGTCCATCAAGGGGGCGTGGTCACTCGTGGTGCGCCGTTAGGCCCCGCCCCGGTCAATCTAAGGCCATTTTAGCCAATCACAGCAGGGGGCGGGGCCACAATGCCGTGTTTAGCCCCTCCCGCCATCTTCAACAGCGGCGACTTCTAGATCCGGGATTTTTGCCTGCTCTCTCGGGAGTACGGGAGAACTCCAAAAAATTCAGGAGTCTCCCAGACATTCCGGGAGAGTGGGCAACTATGGTATAAATCCCACCTCTTAGTACAATGTGTACAGCTAAAAGAATAGGTTTTGGCCCTGCCAGTACCACCCACAGATGACCCAGAGCACACCTGGAACTTCTGCTTCATACCTCATTACATTCTTAAAGGGCTAGTAGCATTTTCCTGGCCAGTTCCCTGTTTATTGTTTGCCTATCTCCAGTTGCTTGTGCTGCCTGTGTGGGTATTTCCATTGTTCTGTTCATTTACAGGTATAGGCAAATGAACAGGGGTGTGTACAATAAAGGCGTGTTACACAAATGCTGCTCATACAAACCTGCAGACAGGCGCATATATGCTTGTTAGGAGGCGTATCTTTTGTACTTACTACAGAGCAAGTGCAAATACAAGCTGATCATGATGACTTGGTGTAATCCAGGCGTATATGCTGCCAATGTTGAGGTGTACAGCTCCATATGGGTTATTTGCTCTTTATTTAGCGTAATATACACCCATTATGCCAACAATAGCTCTAATGTAACCATAGATATTTCATACTTTTTGGTCTTCCAGTAACATTTGGCAGCAAACTGGTTACAATTAGAGTTCTTACAATTGGTCAATTTTACTGACATCTTTTGAGCAGTTAAGTTTTGAAGTCAGAATCCCTTAATTTGCAAATCTGTAATCGGCAAATCTGTCATGCCTTAAAGATACGATTCAGCTATGGGCTCCCAACCTTTCCTGGTGCTCCTATGAAAACCCATCTTTTACCACTGAATCCTAATACGATTCACACTGTTTACATCTTACTAATAAACCAGTTGGTTGACAACAACTTATCTTCTCTTCGATTAGAGGGGTAGTTGATTTGGGAACATTAATAGCTGAGGAATGGGCCTAGGAAATGCATGAGATGCTGCTCTTTTAGTAAAATTTCAGCAAATAGAATCTTATATATTACGTAGGGTTTATATAACTCCCAAAAGACTAGGTACACTTGTCATTGGGACTGATATGTCCTGCCCAAGCTGTCTTGCAAGAGGTATGTCTTCTTGGTATCTTTCATGGTAATGTCCTGTTATTGAAAGATTTGGGTTGGCTGTCTTTTAGTGTATAAACAAAACTGACATTTCTGTATGTACTAAATAGCAATATTTGTTTCACCCTTGCCAGCAGTATTAGATAAATTGTGATTAATGTAATCACCCTTGCTAAAATTTGTATCACTAGAGTCTGGATGGCTCCCTTAGGCCCAGCCTTCAAGGTGCAGGTAAACTTGGTAAATTAATCCATTACTCATTCCACTAGAAACACCTTAGCTGAATGTGAACAGATCTGGTTTAGGAAGAATAGTTCCTTTTTTGCTTTGGGACTGGACAGTGTTACTGTTTTCATTACCCAGGTGTTCAGTTTATTTGCTTTTACTTCAAATTTGCTGTTTTATTTTTGAAATGTATGTTTTATGTGAGAAACACATAACATGCATATACTTTTATAATCTGCTACAATGATGTTGTATTTCTTTGTCTTATTATCGCAAAATTTAATAGAACAAACTAGTTTTTATTTAGATCTTTTTTTAAGCACGTAAAGGGTTTTGAAATGTAGTTTCCTGTATAATGTGTACTTGGTTCATATACAAGTTATTCCATTCACCTGACTTCTCACATCTGTAAGGGCATGAGTGCAGGGTAAAAATGCCCTGTGGCCATCTGTTATGTCGGGGAAAACCCCCAAATGTCCTACTAAATATCTTACTCTGAAACACGAAGTAATGTTTTTGCAGTTGGCCCCAGAGTAAGAGCTTTCTTATGCCTAGTTCACAATTAGCTAGGAATTACCTGGTCCCCCATTCTCTTCACTTCAGGATTGTATATAGATTGTAAGCTTGCAAGCGGGGCCCTATTACCTCTTTGGCTGTCTGTTAATACCCAGTCTTTTTTTATTGCTCTGTTCCCAATAGTAAAGCGCTGTGGAGTAAGCTGACGCTATATAAATAAATGATGATGATAATAATAATAATAATAATAATAATAATATCAAAGAATCATGAAAAGTTCGGTGTGAGAGATATTGTAACCATTGGCCCAGAGCTAGATAGTATAAGATAGGGATATACCTCCTGTATATAATGCAAATGTGATTCAATAAAGTATCATTAAAAAAAATGATTTGTATATGCAAAATAAAATTAAATATATGTAATTAAAAATAAAAATCCAGTTGTTGCTAACTCATTAAGCATGCTATGATCAATAGCAATCAATACACCTTTAAATAACAAATAATTATTAAGGTACAACTTAAATATTTTTGGCCCCAGTGAGTCATATAATCCAGCAATTCTGCTCTGGTGCCACCTACAGGCAGAATACAGAAAAACCACCTGACAAATTCAATTAATTAATTTAAAAAAAAAAAAAAGTCCATATTATTTAGTATAGTAACTTGGGCATTACAAAAGGTATTATAATGTGCAGCACTTCATATTTTACTGTGAAACTGTAATAGCATTGCACCTTTGTATATTGGCTAATAGCACTTTCATTAAGTGAGGTTTTTGTTTATGCAATTATATTATTGTTTGCAATCAACAGGTCAAAGTGGTAAAAAATAATGTTTGGCTGTACTGTGTATAACTATGTTTTAATGTCAACTGTTACATGATGCAGCTGTGTCACATGTGTAATGAAATAATACCAAAATAGTTTCAGCACATTAAATAATACAGATAATATACTTTTTGCATTGCTCTATATAGACACCACCACCCTATACATGACCACCCAATTCCGTTCCACAATGCAGGACGACACTGAACTCTAATTATTCTTACTGGGGTTCTCTGTGCTGTTTTGTTCTCTAAACAACAAACCTGATAAATCCCACATGTGAGCTTTAGCCTAAGTTTGAGTTGTACAGGACTGCTGATTAGATGAAAGTCTTACATATTTATAGCTTGTTTATTTTTCTCACAATCATTTTATATTTATTTCCTTCTACCACAATTTATCACTCTAATAGCCTCATGTTTTCCATGTTGACCGGTCACCCACAGAGATCATACCTGTTCAGGTGGCATGTTATGTACTTCAAGGTGTCGTGGTTCGGTTCTGGGAGGTTTTCCACCAGCTCTTTCATGGTTTGCACCCTCTCTGCTACATCTGGAATTTCTATTCAGAGAAACATGAGGATTATTTATGGGTGGGTAACAACTGTCGCAGAGCCTTACTTTATATTTCTTGTGCCTGGTTACCTCATACTTGCCTACTCTCCCGGAATTCCTGGGAGGCTCCCGGATTTCGGAGAGTCCTCCCGGACTCCTGGAAGAGTAGGCAAACCTCAAACCTCTCGCATTCGCCGAAATTCACTCACGGCCTTGAACAGTGGGGACGAGGCGTAATAGCGTCATTATGTCCCGCCCCCGCTATTCAATGCCGTGAATTTCGACATTTTATAGTGGGGATGGGGCTATGGTGGCGCTGTGACCTCACCACGCACCCTCCTAGCCCCGGTCACATGACTTTTTAAATTTTAGCATGTATGGGTTACCTTCTAGACACAAAGCCATATATATTAAGGGGGTATGGTCAGCAATAAGATTCGCTGGGTTCCTCTTTGGTCTTCCCCACTTTTTTTAACAATTTATTGTTGAAATCATTTATTCCATGTCCACTAAGTGGAAATGAAAGTCAGTCTCTCTCTCTCTCTCTCTCTTCTCTCTTCTCCATCCCCCCCATTTTCAATGAACATTCCAGAACTCCTAGGAGCATAGTTACTAAACTGCAGGTTTGAAAAAGTGGAGATGTTGCCTGTAGCAACCAATCAGATTCTGTCACTTTGTAGAATTTACTAAATAAATGATAACTAGAATCTGATTGGTTGCTATAGGCAACATCTCCACTTTTTCAAACCTGCCGTTTAGTAAATAAACCCCCCATGTTGAAATGCAAGGGGTCCAAATGCATTTATTTAAACTCATTTTACATTCAGAAAATATACAGCGATAGTGCATCTGTGAAGCTCTGCTCCATCTACCACATCCTGTGACTGAGCTTGGCAGATCGATGTTTGTGTTGCAGGCGCTGCACCTTTTCCGATCGTATAATGTATATACTGCACTGTTTATAGCTTATTGTCTATAGGGACTGTTCTGAGACTGTGATGCATTGTGTATGTTTCACAGATCATCGTAAATATTTTGTTTTTCCAGTCAGGTCTGATATCATTATGTGGGTTCTATCTTTCTACTTTGTACAGGGGATAGTTTGGGAGCTGATTGGTGATGGAAGATACAGATCAGCAGACTACAACCTTTCTTCCTTATTCTATGTTGGATTTGGCCGCTGGGCTCCACTACTTTTTATTTGTAAGACTTAAAGGACATATATTGCTTTATTTTTTACTTGTTATTATCATTATTATTAATATTATATTGCATGAATTATGCGCACTTGTGTGTATCTGCCTCCATCACAGCATATACTATATATTTAAATTCTATTCCTATATAAAAAAAAAACTGCACAAAAGACATGTGCACACTGCCTATCATGTCTAATGTAATACATTTGTATGTTCAGCTGAATCACCATACCCATAATGTTATTAATGTTCTATGGTATCCCATGTCATCCATGTAATGTATAAAATATATAATGTATTACTTTATGTATATAAAATAGGATCTACTTACGAACAGCAGATACAAATTCATCAAACATGCTGAAAGGAATGAGCGGCTCAGGAAGTTCACGGAAGAACATCTTTAGCGCACCAGTGATGACGTGAATATCTTCCCACTCACTGCTGTTCAGATCCAACTTCTCCTCTGCATTATTCAAAATACATGGTATCTAATTATGAAGCATTGGCGCAATGTAGAAAGCCAATAATATGCATTAAGCTAAATAAAAAAAGTGTTAATGTTACTATCCATAAACATTGTTCTTTCATTTTAATTAATAAAAAGATGATTTACATTTTATTATTTGTTTCTTCCTTATGACTGAAATACAGTACTTTTTAATTATGTCATTAACATGCTTGTGTATTTAGGATCCAGCTGAAGCTACAAATAAAGAAGTCAGGGCTGTCATGAGCCCCTTCCATATTAATAGCTCTGACTCTGGAGGAATTTGGCCTTAACAGAATTCCCGCCATCATTTTAGCTCCTCCCAGAATTCATACCACTCCACAGAGCAGCATGAACTGATACTGTTGTTGTCCCAGATTTTTTATATACTACAAATTCTGTGGAATGAGGAATTTCCAAATACTGTGCACAATGGCTATTCTGCGGAATGGGAAAGCAAAAGTGGAACATCCGATTTTATATTGCTGGAACTTAGCTTCTCTGTGAAACGGCTTGTGTATAAATTCAATTTACATACAATTTAACAGACCTCGGCAGCCAACCCGTTGGTATTAGAGCTGCCCTAAATGCGTTTTACTCTGGAACTCAGTTAAAACTTAATGCTGCAGAGAAGCTATAACAACATTTTTTTTAAATTCTGTCTTGTTTTAGTGTCTTTGTCAGAAGAAGCTGCATCTTGTCATTACTGGTTATTTTATTGCCATACCACACTTTAATGCAACAGTGATTGCCTGTTATTCACTAGATTTACCAGTAGGTGACAGTGTCACACTTTTTTTAATCTGGTTTATGTGACTCATGAGGGCCTAGAAGACAACATAACACTATGAATAGCAAAAACAATAGTGGCACTACTACATATACTTAGCAAAGCATCAAATATGGAGCAATAACTAAGCTGTTATCCATAAAATAAAATTCTATTCTGCCCATATACACGTGATAGCACAGACAAAACAAAATAATGTGTCAGCAAGCTCATCATAATAAAGACAAACCAGAGCCATATTAATATAATAAATACACAAACATAACTTTAATACATAAACAAACAACAGAATAACTGAAAAACAAAAATAGAACATATAGAAAATCTGGTAAAATAAAAAATGTATTTTATTGCATACTTGCCAACATTTCTTTTTCTTTTTCCGGGAGATGCCGGCTGGGACGTGGGCGTGCAGGGGGCGGGGCGGCGAAATCGCGTCATTTTGGCCCCGCCCCCGTGACAGAATGACGCAAATCGCGTCATTTTACGATTCCGGGTGAATCGCTGTGTTTAAACTGAATTTTTCCCACTTCATATCAGGGAGATTGCCACACTCGTCTGGGAGACTCTCGCAAAATGCGGGAGTCTCCCGGACAATCCGGGAGAGTTGGCAAGTATGTTTTATTGTAGTGTGATGCAAGGTCTTGGGGAATTCTGTAAGAGTGCTATATACTAAAGTATACACAAATGTGAATACATTTTAGGACTATAATAGCTAAACATGAAAAAAAAAAACATGTTCGTCCTTTGGGAAATAAGGCTTACCTGCCATCATATGAGCAGGCAGCACCAGTGCAGGGGGTGATAACGGTACGAGGGGGGCCCCGTGGGGTGTGCCTAGCACTTTTGAAGCACTAGGCTGCCCCGTTCTCTCCTCGCCTTTATTGGTGTCCAGTGGCGGGACAGAGCCCTCAAATCGGTATGATGAAATAAATATTCTGTTGGATTCAGTTATAATATCACGGGTCCCAGAGGAGGGCTGGAAAATTTTACCCCCGGGAGCAAGACTCGACTCAGCAGCCTATTAGGAACATTTTAAAGGAAAAAACATGCAGGTGTCCCAGTAACCCAGCCCAAGAATGCCCACTATGGGACCGTTCCGGGGGGCCGATGCCCCCCAGCCCAGCCTGCCCCTGACTGGTCCCTTATAGTGTACCCATCACCAACATACACCAAAGTCAGCCAATTTGTTAGCTTAACCAATTTCCATATATATAATATGATATCATTGAGATATGGGCACGGTGGCTCAGTGGTTAGCATTTCAACCTCCCAGTGCTGGGGTCATGAGTTTGATTCCCAACCAGGGTCTTATCTGTGTGGAGTATGTGTGTTCTCCCTGTGCTTGTGAGGGTTTCTTTCCACACTCCAAAAACATACTGGTAGGTTAATTGGCTGCTGACAAAATTTACCCTAGTTGTGTGTGTCTGCTAGGAAATTTAGACTGTGGGCTCCAATGGGGTAGGGTCTGATGTGAATGAAAAATATTCTCAGTACAGCATTGGGGAATTGGTAGCGCTCTATAAATAAATGCATGTGAATATTAGTTTCAGCACACTTTGTGTAGGCAACTGGTGAATTTAAAAGTCCCCTACCCAAGACAGCATTCTTTACTACCTTGGGGTACACACTGGCAACAGAACATCCTCAATTGACTCCTAGATCTCTCCTACTTATATATGAAAATATTTCATGTTGTAGATTTAGGATTAGTGGGTCTAACAAAGTAACAGGCACAGTGGGTGAAATGTGGTGTGCAGACTGGCTTTTGATTCTGGTTGGTAATGGCATGAGTGCATCTCACATTATGTAAACCATTCTGTTGAACAAACCTTACTTGAGTCTTTCCAAGCATATTATTTAACCATGCATAACAGTATAATTTAGAGCAATGCGGTTAGTCAGAACCAGTGACACACAAACACACATGTAAAGCGATTACTGAGCAGTGACAGTCAATAACAGCACTGCAACATCAGACACATTACTGGCAGACATGGACGGGAACGGCTGGTATAGCAACATGGTTGGACACATAAGCTGGGACATACACAGCCATGTGGCTACAAAACAAAGGGATACCTTGGGTGAGCTGTTCCGGAAAAAGGTACCGTCCATCCGTTGTTACTGCCCTCTCTGTAAAATAACAGGTCAGCCTACTGTTTAATTACAAGGAATAAGGAAGTGGAGTGTAGGCTGCTTCTGGTCGTGGGAAAAGTATGAATGTTGCATAATAGTTTATCTGGCCATAAAATAATGGTTCTGGAGTAGAACAGTAAGATGGAAGGTTATAAATCATTTTTGCTACATTTTAATTTTGGAAATAGTCTTATAACACCAGCTCATAAACCTTGTTCACAATCCCTGCTACAAGTCCAGTATGATAATCTATGAACTGATACACTTCCACATGAGACTACTTACCTCTGTCTACAATGAACCTCAGTTTCTGTATGATGGACAAGTTTCCATTCACCCTGTAAATCCCATCCACATCCAGTCCTAGGATAAACAGAACAAGCTTTAGAAGGATGACTCCAAACTGGCTGACTGGTTTATTTTATATATGTGTTTGGTTGGTTTAGTCCCTGAAGACAGTAGTTAGGAAGCAGTCATCTAGGGGTCAGTGATATTATCACAAATGGAGGTTATACTTGCTGCTAAATGAATATATACAGGATAAGATGTACCCCAATTTGATTCTCAGCATGTTCATAATGTGATTTTATCTAGATGAGACTTGTTATATTTTTTCTTCTCAATGATTATATTGCATTTTATGCTATCATATGTCTACACTGGTTTTAGGAGTAAAGAAGTGCCACTTGCATGTAGTATCTACTGCAATGAAGTAGCAAAGATGTAGAGTTGAAATTACTATTTAAAAGGAAGACTTTGGCTCTCTATCTGTAACAGATGCAGGCTACTGTCTGTAAAATTCTGCAATGGGTAGAGATAGACTTAACCACAAAGGAAATGTACTGTCCGCCTTGGCTGTCTATTGGCCAGGCCATAGCAAGTCTCAGCTTAAGCCATCTGCCAAGAATGCCTCCACCCGCTGTAGAATTCTACTGACAATAATATCTGGTTTATTAGAATTGGAGCTCAGGTAGACGCCTGTAGTATATCATACATTTCTCTGCTAAGTGAGAGAGAATAATAATATATGCAAAACGTGACATTTCTGTTCTAATGTAACAAGGGTACTATTCTGTACCTTTTTCATCTACAGCTTCTGTACAAAGTCGTACAAACTTTGGCACTGTACTGTGTTCTCGATGACAAAGAGCATCCAGACGGCAGCCAAACACTTGATCTATGGAACAGAAGAAAGATCATCAAAACATTTATATCCAGATCTATTAAAAAGTGTTGAAAAAAATCACATAACAGAGACAGGATTTGACAGCTGAAATGAGCTCATTGACATATATTCAAACCACGCTGACAATGACCTAATTTACTTACATATATCCTGAACAGTTCTGAGTCTTTCCTTAATTGTACTACTATTCCTCACAAACTACTCATTTGCTAACTGAAAATTCTATCTATTAAACTGTAAGGAAACAAAAAGACAGAACATTGACTACGAGTCGATATCACTGCTACATGACAACATTCTATATATTAAACTTTAACAAAAATAGACATTTTAAAGAGGTATATTTTAGAAATATTTACACAATATTTGTGTTTAGCTTTCAATACCTGAAAAAGTCTTCATTAAACTGAATTAATGTTTCATTTTTACAAGCCTCTTCAATAAGTAAGTTGATTAACTTGATTCTGTTTTCCAGAGTGAAGGAGGAACAAACTCTGGATTTTCATAGGGGAAAGTCGCCCTCGCCTCCTGCCACCCACAAATTGCTATATTATATATTTCATCTATCCTTTTGATACATGCAACATGAGCACAAACATGTTAATGACAAGCAGAGTAATTATACTGTAAGCATACAAACCCAGAGGATTGTAATAAACAGCAAAGTTTATTTCTTGGATATAGTTCTTAAAAAAAATATTTATCTGACTTTAGTTAGTTATATATCACTGAAACCATCATATTATTGCCAAAATTATGCCGTTTTGATTTATTAATGTTTCCAGGGTGAAATGAGGCCAATTAAAAAAAAAATACTCACTTAATGTCTATATATAATGAAAAGCCCCCTCTCAAGAAACTACACTAGGATAAATATTCTGATGGTATGGTACATCTGACATACTTGCATAGGGTCTATTTTACCCTTCTCAATCTTCATAAGATAAACATAAAAGTCCCAAATGTCATATTGCCGACTGATCCTTTTTACACCTAATTTGGACTTGCCCTAGGCAGTCATTCTGGGCTGTTGGGAACATATATAAAGTTTGACCTGATATATTGCTCACAATAGTTGAAAGCATCTACTTTGTTTTCTCATCTTCTATAAAAAGAGATGGATATTATATGCATGGATGAGGCCTCATCCACCACTGCTTATGAAATGATTGCACATATTAACAGTGCCCAGTTAAATAGCTCAAGGTCTGCTACACACAGGTGGGGTGTCCTCTGACTAGCTCCTCTTTTAATTTTGGTGGTTTGCACTTGCTTATCCCATGCCATAGGCAAACCGAGGGGGGGTTCCCTAGTGCCTGGAAACCCAAGCCTGGGGCACCGTATAATTGAGGTGGCTGGACCCTGCCCCCGCTTCACACAGCTCTGCTCGAAAAGAGATAGCTGCATGCATCTAACAGTAGTGCATACAGCATTGCCCATGTATATTATGGGAATAGGGAGAGTTGGAGAGCAGCCAAGCACTGTCTAAAATTATAGCTACGCCCCCATGCATGCTGGTCACACCCACTGGCGGCGTGGTGTGGAAACCCCCCTCTACAAATCCTGCATTTGCCCATGCATGCAATTAATGATTTAATATTACAAAGGGACCACCATTAAATTATGATTTAGATAAAGGGGGCAGTACTATTTAGTCATGGGCTTTCCGTGCATGCAGCACTTGTAGCGCCTCACGAAGGTGCACAATATTTTCACTGTATTACCCTGGTATCCACCGGCCAGGGGTACCAGAAGGGGCCCAGTGCTAGTAGCATTAATCCGGTACTCTATAGGAACTAGGGCCTTACCGTTTGCTTTCCCCTACAGTACTAGGAGGATAGAATGTAGACTGGGCTTGTTGAAAATACAAGGGAGGGCTTTTTTTTTACGTATTTATTATTACATTACATGACAGACAAAATAGCTCAAACAACATGTGGATTGTGCTATCATGTCTGTGTGAACCAGGTATTTTCTTTGTAACTAAAAAGAGGGCTGTATGCCATGTGGTCTGGCAAGCTTCCACTTTCTACAAGGAAATCAGGAGTCTGGTTTTAAACCATGAGGGAAAAACAACTGTATTTTATGTACGGTTTGCCCTTTAGTAAATGGTACAAATTTCAAATTGCAAATCAAAGAGCCAAAGACCACACACTTTGCCAAAACCACCCCTTAGTGTGTTTTAAGCTCTCTAGCTCAACATGAGGTGGTTTACTTGTGAACTAACCTTTAATAAGACCTTTCTCCTGGAGGGTCTGCAGAGGAGGCCTCTTCATCAACATTTTCTTCAACCTATGTTTTACCTTCTTCTTATCCACACCTCCCACATTAGTGCTCACCCAGGATACTATGTATAAAAAGGATATGAAGAATGGGAATTGTTATGATAATCAAAGGGATGCAAGTAAATCACTAAAATAATTGTTATTATTATCATTAATATTATCCTGTATTCATAAATCACAATATTTTTCATATCACAGCACATCATGGGAAATTGCAAGAAGATGAAGTCATAAACAATAAACATATATTAACACATATATGCACATATGAGCTTACAATCTGAAGCAATGCCTTTATTGTATTTAAACAACTCTTAATTTAAAGTATTGATTCTTAAAGCTGCACTCCCCTGAGAAGGGGGAGGGCATGAGTATAAAGTAACCGTGCCTGCCTTGGTGGCACAGCATTGGCGATTATGGTGGGATGGGTGGTGATCCGGCCCATGCACCCAACCATGACCCCATCTGAGCTATATCGTGGGTGGCAGAATGTAATAGCATGGACCAAAAGCTTTTTATTGAATCACTCTCACATACTAGTTCAGCATCGGCTTTTGCCAAGTATGCATGTGCATCTTAGGGTCTCCAACAAGCACAAGACTCCTCTCGGTGGCCCAGTAAGCAATCAGAAGTTGCAATGTGTGTGATTACAGTCTCTAATTGGTTATCCTGCTTACGCCCACCTCCAAAGCATCACACAGACCCAGTTTTCAGCTGTATAACCACAGAGCCTACAAAAATGGCTGCACAGTGCATTCCCCAGCACCCTAGGGCTCTGAGGAGGGAATGGAGCTTTAAAATTGGCTAATGCACCACAGTAAGCGAGTGTCAGTGGGCAAATACCAGAAAATGCCTGCTTATAGTTAGCTAGCCAGGGGCTGTATTCTGATAGTAGACACACAGCCATGTCCACTCCAAAAAGATTTTTCCACCATCTATGAGATGGCTGAGACCATGGGCCTCATTTAGAGTTGGACGCAAGCATTTATTTACTATTGATTCAGTGTGTGGAATTGCAGGTTCCAGCAGACCCTAGCCAAAGGTACAGCTTGTTCAGCTTGTCCCAAGGAAAATGGTGCTTGAACCAATGAGGTTCCGACAGAATAGATAACTATGTCAGGCAGGAAAGGCTTCCAGTTAGTAGATTGCTGCCTGTACATGATAATGACCGTGCTTTATCCCCAGCTCTACATCAGCTAGTGATGATTAATGTTCAGGGATAATGGGACCCACAGAAAGACAAGGAAGATATTTTTTCCTACGTTCACTACTCCTTGGTATTTTCTTCCCCATATATGGTGGATTATATTTCCCATTTCTTTGAATATGTGATGGATAAACACATACTTTTACTGGCTGGCTTCAATTCAAGTATAATAAATGTTTCAATATTAAGATACAAGAGTCATTATTAATCTCTAAAGCATACATGAGAATTTCCAGCTATCTTTAGACTTTAAAGGGCTGTCCTCTTCTCCACCACTCCCATCCAGGACCTCCATACTGTTTGCTCTTCTTAAAATGATCTCATCCAGTGGATTTTCTCGCTCCTACATAAAGAAAATTGGATTATTTAGGACAAACTTCCTCAACCCTCTTCTTGATGACCCAACCAAACAGATCATGTTTTGAGGATTATCCATTAAAAAAATATTATGGATAATTCCCATGTCAGTCTATTGAATTCACATGTGCATAGTTTAGGAAATCTTATGAACTTGGCCTGTTAGATGTACTCAAGAAAAAACGTTGGCAAACTGTTTACAAATTATGGGAAGGGTGTTTCATTTATTCATAATAATAGTACAACTCTGTGAAATACATTATTAGCTTTTTAAAGTTCTTTGCACATACATGTTTGGATGGTGTGTGATTGTTGACATTTTATGAGTTGTGTGTGTGTACTTTAATAGTACTAAAGTTCTCACCACGTTAATTGCATATTAGCAATACACAACATAAGAAATTATGGATACTAGACTAACCAAGGGGCAGACCTAAAGATGATCATATACTATAAGGTGATGTCCACCTAGCAGCATTTCCATGGCTACCAGCTAAGTCAGGCTATTTCTATTTCCATGTTGCAGCTGTCAGCTCTACCTTCATTCCTTATTTAATTTTAATTGGCTGTCTGAGTTGATACCTATTTGAGACATACGATCACAGAACAAGAATGTGGTGATGCTGACAACTGGCAAATGGAGATGGTGATCAAGCGGTGGGTTAGCTGGAAGTCAGACAAACCTGCAAGAGGTGTGACATACTGTAAGGTCTGTTTGTAACTAGTATTTTATAGAACCTCACATATCACATACCCGCCATATAGGACAAACTAAATATATTACTTTTGACATTATGCCACTCTTCCTTTAGTAAATAAGAAGGTAATAGAAGGTATCAAACATCATTTTAACAATGTAATCCTTTGAATAACATAATACAAGCATATGTTTAAGCTAAAACAAGAATCAATAAAAGACACAAACAAAATAAGTATACTTTGTAACTCTTAAAAGCCACAATTAAGTAGCCCATCTAGAACATTGGAGAGACATTATGAGACATCAGTTAGGCGAACTACATACTGTTAAGTACAACTGATACTCAAAGCATGATGTTTCATACAAATTAACACACGATATTATTTAGCATTAAAATTTGGACGTATCAGATTGTAGAGAGATACTACCTAAAATGTAAAACAATTGCTTCATTACATCTTCATTTATGCAGTTTTTTGTTACAGTGCTTGCATATGTTGAATTTAGTTTGAACAAATATACAAATCATATTTTAAAAGTGCTACATTGCTTACAAATGAATATAATATATAAGGGTTTTGTTTTCAAAGGTATCACTTATCCAGTGTCTACTTGAGGCATGTACTACTGTTCTGGAAAAAGCTTTTATTTTCATTGAAAAATTTGCTTTGTCCCTCCATAACCATTGGTTATTCAGATGTTCCTTACCATCAAGACTAAACGCACATGTTGGTATTCTAACTAGCTCTACACAGTATTTGGACATTGATTCTCTGAGGCATAATGTTTGCATAACATTTCCTAGCACCATCTCTCAATTCAAGGGGCCTAATTCTGCATAGCCCAAATCTACACTTAAAGTGGGTTTTGAAAGTGTTGCGCTGACAACTTGTGGACTAGTTTCAAGTGAAAAAAAATAAAAAAAATTCTTTGTTATTTATAGTATATTAACAATGCATAGTGTATATGAGTATAGGTGGCTTATCTAAATACAGAACAATGCAGGTAATGCAGTTCACTAATAAGTGTTATAAATTCAAATGTGTGTGCCTTTTTAGTCATAATAGGATGCCATGAACTTACCAGCCTCTCGATGACTCTCTGCAGGGCATCGTACCACTCCTGGACAACAGACTCCTTGTCAGATTGCAGAAGAAACTCATTGCCTGTTACCATGCGAAGCTGCAGAGGGCACAGATCATGTATGCATTATGTTGGGTTAAAGCCAATTTCTGGGGTGCATTATAAAGCAATTCCTGTAGTTTGTAACCACAAGAACACTCAAGAGATAATAGAGTACTCTTTGAAGCAGGGCAATCAGGATGTTAGTTTCAGTTCTTCTGAGAGACAGCTTAATTAATATGCCAACACAGTTATTCTCTATATTGGATGGTTTTAATTTAAGTACTCTAAAGGTAATAATATATAATCTACAGTGTAATAATTTAAACCTAAAATAGATTGATTCTATATAGGAAGCATTTTGTAATATTCAAAACATATATGTAAAAAATTCCATATGTCAACAGCATGCAGTATGAGATAATAGCTGTGCAAGTTAATTCTCTGTTATCAGCCTTTTCAGAGCTCCTGCAATGACTATTAAACTTAAGCCAGCCTCACATGTTTGCCCTGATTGCAGAATGTCTGTAACTGTGTCCAATTTGGCCACAAATAGGTACCAAAATAAAACAAATCCGGGTGTTCATGCCCAATAGCCGGATCCCATCCCCCAGGTCTGTATGAGCTGCATTTGCGTAAACACGCCTTCCCTGTACTTGGCCTACGTTTGCACACTCCTTCCTTCCCTCCGGCCCTCCTCTCCAGACGCAGGCTGGTATAAATGTACAATGTCATGTTAGTTAGAAGTAAGAGCTCTGATACAGCTGGGTATATTATCATTTCATTTCAATATTGATATTTTGTCTTCAACAGTATTTTTTATTTGCATTATTATTACTAAATAATATGGTTCACACTACTTAAAGATCCTGGACCATGATTAGCATGAAACATTTAAATGTAGCTATACCTAGAATAGGGAAGGGCGCAATTGGATAGGATAAGGAAAGGGGCAAAGGATAAAACTTGTGCCAATATATTTAAAAAAAACATCCTATGCGAAGTGGCTCTATATAGATATCGAATATAGACATATAATGCGCATAAACAAAAATATTTCTCCAAGTTCTTATATATACAACAATAACAACTGATTGATATGTTTAGTGTTGCATAGTAAACATTGTCCATAATCACATGGATAGTGTGTTCCTTAAATTCCCCTGGTCTCTCCGTGGTGTCTCATGCAAAAAAAAGATAGAGAGGAATAGGGGCACCAATGGTGTTATAAAGCTTGAACATTTATTCCAATGAAAAATTAAAATGAACTTACATTTAGTAAGTGCTACAGTGCATATAACGGTTTCTTTTTTCTCTCTCCGTCTCGGACGCTCGCTCTGGTGTTTCGGGGTTAGATCGCACACTTTCCCCTTAACAACTTGTCAGTTGTTTCCTCACCGTTCGGCGTCTCAGCTGTTTCCGGATTTTTGTTGCTTGCGCATTATATTCAATATTTATATAGAGCCACTTCGCATAGGATGTTCTTTTGAATATATTGGCACAAGTTTTATCCTTTCCCCATTTCCTTATCCTATCCAATTGCGCCCTTCCCTATTCTAGGCATTGCTATATAACGTGGGAGGATTTAGGCAACCCCAAGGGTTTAACGGCTGCACCCCAACTCCCTTTCCTAATCCTGGAGGAGTGCAGGATAAGCAAATATACAGTTAATATTTAAATGGAGCTGCTATCCATACATAATACCACATCAGCATTTTTAAGCAGATGACAGTATATTAAAAAGAATATAAATGAACTCTTGTATTCCTCATACCATTGCAAGAATCATCTTATTAAAATACTAGAAAGCCTAATGCAATTGCCACTTCCCTCTTTTTTGCACAGTGTCCCTCTGACATCCAACGGAAATGGAAGACATAAAATGTCAAGAAAACTATTTATGGAACACATATTTAGATAGGTGGCGGCTCTCCTGTACTATATCAGGAAAGGAAAAGCTCATCCTTGTAGAATGACAAATAAAGGGTTGTTGCAGTTGGTGGTAACTTACATGAATCACATTCTTCTTACTAGACATTTCCTGGGCCCAGTCAATGCCGGCGCCTCTCAGGTCCATGCTGCTCTCAGGCTTACTATTGGATGGGTTCTGGGAGACAAAACATAGTACAAAACTTGTACAGTGGACAATATCTCTCATGTAACCAGTTGCAAACATGATGGTTAATTAGTGACTCATTCACTTAATTTTAGCACTGGGACGTTCATATTTGGTAACATTGAAAGGAAAGTATTGGCAACTGAAGAGTTGATTTGATTATAAGAAAATTCCATGGATTTTGTTATATATATATTGCATGTTTGGCAATGTCTATTCTCTTCAGCATTTTTGGACAATTACTGCAATAGCAAAATAATTTCCAAGAACAACATATACTCTACATATAGGAGGTTAGACAATACTGCACTCCAACTACTGCCAAATGCTTTTCCTTATTTAAAATGATGATGCACCATTGTTTTAATTTTCATATAATCTGCAAATAAAACAATCCAGTCAACCTGTCTACCAAACAACTGAACCAAATTTCACCACACATACCGAAGATCAAATTCCACTGATCTGGTCTTTGGGAGATACAGGAAAAAAGGCCAGTAGACTAATGTAGAATTTGCCAATGAGGTCATGTGCAGACCAAATATGGACACGGCCAACTAAATTAGGCCATTATTTGAATAGGAATTTCTTATTATTTTAGTCCACACATTAGGTAAGGTTAGGCCAATATGGTCTATAATGACACATTTCCAGAAGAAATTGCATATTACTAGCTTGTTGCAATGCCCCACTAAGTTTGGTTCAATATAAAACTTCAAGTCTGGCAATCACCAGGTATATAAGACATAGGACCTACCCAACCGGAAGGGACTTGAACTTTAGGGTCCTTGAAGAATACTAGACTATTCCCAGTCAGAACCACCCAAGATGTAGTCCAATTTTTCCTGCAATTGGAAAAAACACAAGTTCCACATGTTACCAAAATTTGAAATACTGCATTTAATTATATTTATTTAGTACATTTCCTATATTTTACTTGCCATGATTGTGCCTAACCATACTGTTTACTCTGGAAGAAATGTCTGAAACATTTTTTTTACCTTCTTTTAAAGTGGTTTTGCATTCAGCAGAATGCCACAGTTTTTATTATCTGCCCTGCAAGTCCCTTATTGTTGTCATTATTACAGGTTGAGGAAGTCCAAAATTTGTCAGACAGCAGGCAAAGTAAGGCAGCAACAAACCGCTGGATTATAGCCTACACTGAGGGATAGCATGTCAAAACAATATGGAAACATTATAGAGAATAGCTCCGTCAAAACAGATGGAGCTCTTCTTAAACTACTCATCTCCCAGAGGGTGATGTCCAGTGTCTGTGTTCACCAACGCTACAGTAAAAATATTATTTAAGATAATGTCTACATTAAGGGTTTGTTTTTCTCACAGAGAAAACCTCACTCCTGGCTAGCAGAAATTTATTGAGTTCTGTAGTCCTAAAAGACTGTTACACACACCTTGAAAATTATTTAGGCATTGATCTCTGCAAAATGCATACTTCAGTAGATGGTATCTCTATAATGGCGGGACAGTTAGACAGCGGAGGTGGACATCCTAACTGCAAGCGGTCACCTGTAGTACTACTTAGAGCATACATATTCCATAATAGGTTTTACATGGATACAAGGTACTGGTTGTGTTAGAAGATCTATTCAGTCTCTGTGATTACTAGAAAATGTGATAGGTATAAATGTATAGGTATGTACAATTCTGGCCAAAAGTTTTGAGAATGACATAAATATTATTTTTCACAAAGTCTGCTGCCTCAGTTTTTATGATGGCAATTTGCATATACTCCAGAATGTCATAAAGAGTGATCAGATGAATTGCAATTAATTTCAAAGTCCCTCTTTGCCATGACAATGAACTTTATCCCAAAAACAACATTTCCACTGCATTTCAGCCCTGCCACAAAAGGTCCAGCTGACATCAGGTCAATGATTCTCTAGTTAACACAGGTGAGAGTGTTGATGAGGACAAGGCTAGAGATCACTCTGTCATGCTGATTGAGTTAGAATCACAGACTGGAAGCTTTAAAAGGAGGGTGGTGGTTGAAATCATTGTTCTTCCTCAGTTAACCATGGTTACCTTGAAGGAAACATGTGGAGTCATCATTGTTTTAAACAAAAAGTGCTTCTGGGATAGAAGGGATATTGCTGCTAGTAAGATTGCACAAAAATCAACCATTTATTGGATCTTCAAGGAGAGAGGTTCAATAGTTGTGAAGATGGCTGCAGGATGCCCAAGAACACAGTGAGGCGAAGACTTTTGGAGGATGACCTGGTGCCAAGAAGGCCAGCAAAGAAACAACTTCTCTCCAGGAAAAACATCAGGGACAGACTGATATTCTGCACAAAGTACAGGAATTGGACTGCTGAGAACTGGTAAAGTAATTTTTCTGATGAATCCCCTTTCAGATTGTTTTGGGCATCTGGAAAAACACATGTCCGGAGAAGGAAAGGTGAGCACTACCATCAGTCCTGTGTCATGCCAACAGTAAAGCATCCTGAGACCATTCATGTGTGGGGTTGCTTCTCAGCCAAGGGAGTGGGCTCACTCACCATTTTGCTTAAGAACACAGCAATGAATATAGACTGGTACCAAAACATCCTCCAAGAGCAACTTCTCCCAACCATCCAAGAACAGTTTGGTGATGAACAATGCAGCTCCAGCATGATGGGGCATCTTGTCATAATGCAAAAGTGATAACTAAGTGGATTGGGGATCAAAACATCGAAATTTTGGGTCCATGGCCAGGAAACTCCCCAGACCTTAAACCCATTGAGAACTTGTGGTCAATCCTCAAGAGGTGGGTGGACAAACAAAAACCCACAAACTGTGACAAACTCCAAGCATTGATTAGGCAAGAATGGGCGGCCATCAATCAATATGCGGCCCAGAGGTTGATTGACAGCATGCCAGGGCGAATTGCAGAGGTCTTCATAAAGAAGGGTCAACACTGTAAATATTGACTCTTTGCATAAACTTAATGTAATTGTCAATAAAAGCCTTTGACACTTATGAAATGCTTGTAATTTTACTTTAGTATACCATACCAACATCTGACAAAAAGGTCTAAAAACACTGAAGCAGCAAAGTTTGTGAAAACCAACACTTGTGTCATTCTTCAAACTTTTGGCCATGACTGTATAACATGACATTTGGTAAACTTTGGATCTTACTTCAGCTTCCTTCCGCCTTCTGCTATCTTTGTCTTGTTTAACGGACCTGACTTTTCCATCTCCTGAAAAATAAAGAAACCAGCATATGAAAAGAAGTGCAACATTTGTTCTTATTTGGCAACTTAGCAAATCAACAAAAGCTGCCACTATTTGTTATGAATCAAATCATATTTTAATAAAATCTAGCTTTGTTCTATCAAATAAACGGTGAAAAATTATTCAGCAAGAGGAAATGGTCAACTTAATTATGGGTATGTCTATCATTTTCTCTGTTTACTTATCTATCAAGCATTACCTGCGGGGATCATTTCAGGTTTAATGGACTATAATGGGTGGTGAGATGTGAATGAGGAAGGTGTTGTAAAAATTTGGCTTACATGGGGCACATCCAGGACTGTGACTAAGGTGTTCCTGTTGAGGTCTGCATTTATGTTTGAATTATTATAACTTTCAACCAGATGATTCGAGAGGTTCCTCCTGTGGTTTGACTGCAAATAAATAAGGGAAGGATTCATTTTAACACAACAAGGGATATATAACATATATAACATCTTCAATAACAATTATCATAAGAAGAAATGGTGCCTCTAAATCATTCAGTAATAAATGTGATTTAAAAATAAAACATTAAAACTGGACTCTTTGGGGTAAATTTTCTAGTATACACTAGATAAACGAAAGTTAGATTCTGATTGGTTGCTCCACTTGTACATTATTTTTAGTAAATCTACCCCTTTGTGAGAAAATAATATAGGGATGCCCTAAATAGTGATATTCCATTGTAGCATCTTTAAAAATGGGTATTATGTACATCAATTTCCATCTCTTACTAGAATTAAATATTAAAAAATAATTTGATTTTAAATGTCCACAACATGTATGAAATACACTAGATAAAAAAGTTATTTTTGACTTTGATATAATAAGATTATCATGATGCTCATGTGTGAAAATGACTCAATAGTACATACATCATAAAGGTCAAATGCATTGTGCCTAGGTGGCGCTATATCATGCTCCTTTATACTGCAGAGCAGTTGGGTACACAGGTCTTGGTATGTTCATATCATGATACTGCATATATCAAATAATAGCAATAAAAACAACTTTCAGGGGACCAAGGTGTCAAATGTTTCTCCCCAATTATGTGTGAATATCACATTTCTTAATAACTAGGTTTATACAATATTACATTGAACATTCATTTTTCCAAGTTTACCCTAGGTCTTTGTGAATGGGACAGGATCATAGACCTGGTGTAGCTGAGCTTTGGCAACTGGTGCTCAGGTTTTGGTACATCACATATCGGACTGTACAAGCTGCTGCAGGAAGACGACAAACTGCTGATGGAGGACGTGTTCTGCTCCTCATATGAGTCACAGATCTGAAGACAATGGGATACAGAAAACAGAATGCAGTGTGATATTTTAACGTTGGTGACCACAAACTCATATAAATGTCAGCCTGAAGCTTCCCCTGAATGGTGCTCACAATGAGTGAATAAGCTAAACTACTTGTCATTAACACTGCTCAGATTACAGCACAGAATATCTCACATGGAAAAAAAAAATCTTTATTTAATATAGGAATCCTTTCTGTTAAACATCACATAGAATGGTTGTATCTCCCAATCATCTTGGAAGGAACTGAACCCAAATCTCTTTACGCATCTTTTATTTGCTATTTACCATCTTCTTACATGTTTTTTTTTCTGTTTCTCTATTTGTAATCTCAAAGATATTATCTTAAAGGCTAAAACCACCTAAAACTAATTTTACCTAACACCCTCGTCCATCCATCAGTATCATAGAGCTGACATGTCAGTGACCCCTGCAGTTCCAGGGAACAGACCCCCCTTCAGTGCTATTTCTTGTCCCAGCATTGATAATCATTAGCAGTTCAAACTCAAATGCGCTGCTCCTGTCTAAAGCATGGGTTTCCTGTCTAACCTGAGTTACTGTGGGGTTTGAGAACTCAGCTGTGTTTGTGCAGTGTAAGTGCAATACACATTTCATAACTTGTTTTACTGGTCTTTACCATTGCCAATTGTGGCTTCTCACTGACTGTAAATGTTGATTTATTGATTGTGTGTGGAAGTATATACACAAAACACGTCATAGTCACCAATTGTACCTAGATTCTAGGAACTGTTTCAGATTGATGTTTTTGGCATCTGGAATAGTCCCTATTTTTCAATATGGACTGATCCCATAGTTTAATTTTTCTTATGCTATATATTGAATGCCATTCTCACTATATAATATTATTCCCTGGGGGTTTTTTTAAGTTTGTAATTATTAATTATGACTATATAAAATGCAAACAAAATATGTAATAATCAAGCTCAGTAGACATTGAGAATTGTATTGTACCAAGGTCCAAGTACACAGCACAGTAAGTTCCCTGCTTAGAGGCACATGCTCAGCAGAAAAACATCCCTGACAACTATATTATATTAATATATTGTCAAGAATAAGCCCTCCCTTTTTACGAAGGACCCCTGCAAAAAACTGATGGACTTCGCTGTTAAGTTAATCTTGCTAAATAGCTAAACAGTAGGATGGTAAAGTTCAAGACTAAGTGAGGCTGGCAGCGTAATTTTACACATAAGTAACAAGCCAGGTTTGGGGTCACAAGTATGCAAACAAGATTAGAATATGCTGGAATTATAAGACACCAGTTAAATGGGTGAACATGTTTAAATAGAGGCCAGACATGACATTAAGAATCACATTAAGGCATTAGGTGCTCATAATTGAAAGCATCTATAAAGTTAAAGCCTATTCAGCCTCATGTACCTATAGAGCCGTGCTTGCATCCAGGCATGTTAACAATGTTGCTAACCTCTCAATGAACACCTCACATGTCACGTGATATGGACAGAAAGTATTACAGGTCTAGCCTTTTATATAAGGCTGGTTTAAGACGCAGCAAATGTGCTGTAATGGTTTACTACAGCTGTTATTGTGAATCAATTTGCCTACTTAGTATAAAATATTATATACATATTAGGGATGTGCACCGGCCACTTTTGGTGTCTCGTGTTTTGTGTTTTGGGTTCGGATTTGCTTGATGTTTTGGGTTCGGATTTGTTTCGCAAAACACCTGTCGAAAGGTTTTGGTTCGGATTTAAGGTTTTGGATTCGGATTTATTTTGAAAAAAGCATAAAAAGTTCCCAAAATCAAGTTTTTGGGCTTATTTTCACTCCTACGCTATTATTAACCTCAATAACATTCAATAACAATCATTTCCACTAATTTCCAGTCTATTCTGAACACCCTCACACCTCACAATATTGTTTTTAGTCCAAAATGTTTCACCGAGGTAGCTTTCTGGACTGCATAGTGGAGTGGTCCCGGTACCCAATTTGGTACCGGGGCCACAATGTATCACCCTCAACTGGTCTCAATTCCACCAAAAAAGTATCTGGACTGCGTAGTGGAGTGGTCCCCAGAATATAATAAAAAATCCCTCAACTGGTCTGAATTCCACCAAAAAAGTATCTGGACTGCGTAGTGGAGTGGTCCCCACAATATAATAAAAAAAAAACAATTGTTCTGAATTCCACCAAACAAGTATCTGGACTGCGTAGTGGAGTAGCCCCGGTACCCAATTTAGTACCGGGGCCACAATATAATAATAAAACCCTCAACTGGTCTGAATTCCAGTGCACAGATGGCGGACACCGGATGGACGTCTAAAACCAACATAGCAGTTAAGGGCGCAGTTCCTCTTTTTTGTGACTGCACAAACAATTAACGTAGTAATAGAAATGACATTTTTTTGTTTTAAATATAGAAAGAAAGAAGGTAGTAATAGAAATGGCAGTTATTCGAATCCCCAGGAGAGTCTAAGTGGGGTGAGCCACAGAGAGATTATTTCCCTCAGTTTCTCTAACAGGTTTTCAGGGTTGTGCCTCTTCTTAAAACCTGTGATACATAACTACACACATTCGGCAAAGCTTTTAAAAATTATATGCGGCACAGGAGAGTACCACTGGACTGGAGTTATACAGCAGTACCACTGGACTTATACTGCAGAATGTGTGAACTTTGTAATATTGCAGTACCACTGGACTTATACTGCAGAATGAGTGAACTTTGTAATATAGCAGTACCAATGGACTTATACTGCAGAATGAGTGAACTTTGTAATATTGCAGTACCACTGGACTTATACTGCAGAATGAGTGAACTTTGTAATATTGCAGTACCACTGGATTTATACTGCAGAATGAGTGAACTTTGTAATATTGCAGTACCAATGGACTTATACTGCAGAATGAGTGAACTTTGTAATATTGCAGTACCAATGGACTTATACTGCAGAATGAGTGAACTTTGTAATATTGCAGCACCACTGGACTTATACTGCAGAATGAGTGAACTTTGTAATATTGCAGTACCAATGGACTTATACTGCAGAATGAGTGAACTTTGTAATATAGCAGTACCAATGGACTTATACTGCTGAATCAGTGAACTTTGTAATATAGCAGTACCAATGGACTTATATTTTTTATTTATAATTACTTTTTTTGTAATTTTTTTTATAACTATTTTTGAAATTTTTTATAATTTGGGAATAATGGGGAAATAACAATGCCCTTAGAAGGACAGAGCACAGGACACAGCACCACTGGACTGAACAGGACACAGCACAGGACCCAGCAGCACCACTGAACTCAGAAGGACAGAACACAGGACACAGCACCACTGGACTGAGCAGAACACAGAGCACAGCACAGCACAGAACTGAACAGCACGAGATATAGCAGGACAGAGGACAACCTAACACACCCTCCCTCTACCCTGATCAATGCCCGAGTGAAGATGGCGGCGACTAGCGGGGAATTTATAGGATCCGAGTATCGCGAGATCCGACAGCGGGATTATGATTTAGAGCCTCGCTTTCAGTTTTACAATTGGCGGGAATACCCGGATCCGTCTCGGAACCGGCTCAGATCCGCAACGGGCTCGGATTTCAGAAATCCGAGTGCGCTCATCTCTAATATATATATATATATATATATATATATATATATATATATATATATATAATTTGTACATAAGTATGTGTGAATGTATTATCATCATAACCATTCATTTATATAGCACCACTGATTCTGCAGCGCTGTACAGAGAACTCATTCACGAGAGAGAGAGAGAGAGAGAGAGAGATATCAATCTAGATAGCAGCCAATTAACCTACTAGTATGTTTCTGGAATGTGGGAGGAAACCAGGGCACCCGGAGGAAACCCACCCAAGCACGGTGAGAACATTCAAACTCCACACAGATAAGGCCATATATATATATATATATATATATATATAATAGCAACATATATCATATATATATATATATATATATATATATATATATATATATATATATATATATATACACAAGTCAACCCGTGCATGATACTCATGCATTTTTTTGTCAAATAATGTCAGTATACCAAATTTCAGGTCATTCGGATGAGCCCTTTTTGAGAAAATAGTTTTTTCCACAGACACACACACACTAACACACACACACACACTAACACACACACACACTAACACACGCCGCTACACATGCAGGGGCGGATCTAGAAAATGTTTGTTCCCCGGGGGGATGTTAGGGCGGGGCAATTTAGGCCCCACCCCCTTTCCGCCTTCTGAGGCTGCCGGGGGCTGCCCAGTATGTGCAGGTCCGCTCGGCAGTGACAGGCAGTGACAGTGTGCTGCCCGGCTGCTCTGATTGTGTTTAAAACACAGCAGCACACTGTCACTGCCAAACGGACCTGCACATACTGTGCAGCCGTCGGCAGCAAACCCCTGCTAGGGGGGGGGGCGATTGCCCCGATCGCACCCCCCTGGATCCGCCGCTGTACACATGTGTGTTCATGGGGTAAAATTACCTCACAAAAATGAGTTTGACCCCTCAACTCGTCAATAATGTCAGTATACCAAATTTCAGCCCTTTTTGAGGTTTTTTTTCCACACACACTAAGAATTTAGTAGGTCAGTTAACCCGTGCATGATACTCATGCATTCTAGTCAAATCAAGCTACTTAAGGTGTTAAAAACTCCCCACTGTCACCGACGGCAACCACCAACCACTCCCAACTGTCACTTCTCCTTCAAGAAATATATAGGTCAGTGTATAACTCCGCCCAGCAGGTGGCGCTGCAGCTTGTTTTTTGTTTTTTTTCACACACAGACAGACTAACACACGCCACTAGACATTTATATTATAGATATATATATATTAGAGATGTTCACTGAACCCCGTGTTCTGGTTTTGGTTTTACTTTGTGTTTTGGTTTTGGATTTGAAGGCTGTGGGAAAGTCTGATTGAGCGTTGTAGGGAGATCCATAAGTGGGGAGCAGCACGGGAGAAGTCTTGAAGGCGGGAGTGAGAGGTGGTTATCAGAGACGAGACAAGGCGCAGGTCAGAGGTATTACTGCTGACAACCTGATTAAAAAAGTAAGGGATGTCACTGCAACATGGCTTATCCTGCTTGGACTTTCCTGAGGATACGTGAATTCTGATAACATCACCAATATTGTTAGAGCATTATAAAGGGGGGACTTCCATCACATTCCATGTTTTGCAAACACAATCAACTTGGTGGTACAGAACTTTTTAAAAAAATGACAATGACATGCAGGAGATGCTGTCCGTGTCCCGAAATATTTAGGGTCATTTTTGGGATTCTGCAAAAGCATGTAGGAGAATGCTGCAGCTGCAAGAAGAATAGAATTTAGGGGGAATGTAATTTAGTCCAGCACAGTGGAGAATACTTTCCGTGTTGTGCAAGGTGCTGAAACCACTCGAAGTAGCCACCTGTGAAGAAAGTGCAGACACTGTTAGCTTGAGTCAAGTGATTCCCCGAATTAGACTTTTCGAAAAGCAGCCAGAGAAATTGAAGGAGGAAATGAAACAAAGCAATTCCGCTAATTATGTTGGACTTGTAGATTAAGTACTTTATTCGCTTTGCCAGGATCCAAGAGTTATTAACATCTTGAAATTGGATCATTACATGTTGGCAGCTGTGCTTGATCCTAGGTTTAAGAGCTATGTCTTTTCTTTATTTCCAACTGACCCAGATCTCAAGAGATGCAATGAGCTCCTGGTCAGCAAGCTGACAGCTCAAGTGGTACATGACAAAAATTATGCATACTCCTTCAGTTTCTCTGGAAATTGCTGGTAAGAAAAAACTTAGCTTTCCCAAGACACCCAGTGGTGATGCAGATGAGTCTGCACAACATTTTCACATTTGCTCGTCTAAATGAATTTCCCAAAAATCGTGACAGCTCTTCCGTAACATGAACTACAAATTCCATGATGAAGGCCATTTTCGGCAATTACATCAAAGTACACAGACTTCTGTGATGGTGGATTCCAGCGGGGATGAATTAGTATTGTTTGAGGATGATGTACACACTGATGAGGGTTAATATGATGACAGTGTAGATTGCAGGTGCTGAGATCTAGCGGAGAGAAGGGAGCTAGCTGATGCTGGTATTCTTAGTAATATTTTGGGTAGAATGGAATGTTGGCAATTTTATGTTTTTCTACAGTAAACTTTCATCTTTATTAGAGAGGTGTTTTTTTCTTTACAAAGGTACAAGCTTTTTATTTACATTTTTGTTTCCCTGACTTAAAATCACTATGCATTTGAACGTAGAATTTAGCACATGAGGTTGAGGGACTAGTATCATCATGACTGAGACTGGAGAGTGACGAGAACAATGCCACCCCTCCTGTTTCTGTATGAGCTTTGGCACAGAAGAATGTCACTGGAGACTTTTAAGAACACAGACAGCCCTATTATTACAATTTCTGTTTCAGCACTGAACCCTGCCACCTCTCCTGTTTCTGAGTGAGCTATGGTACAGTAAAATGTAACTGCAGATTTAGACCAAGCCTGCCAGCCCTAGTATTTCTATTTCAGCAATGACAATTAGCAATAGAGCTCTCCTCTTTCTGTGTAACCTCTATAACACCGTACAATTTGACTGCAAATTCAGAAGACCAAACCTGCCAGCCCTAGCATTTCTATTTCAGTAATGACAATTAGCAATGGAGCTCTCCTCTTTGTGTGTAACCAATATAACACAGTACAATTTGACTGCAAATTCAGAAGACCAAACCTGCCAGCCCTAGTATTTCTAATTCAGCAATGACAATTAGCAATGGAGCTCTCCTCTTTGTGTGTAACCTATATAACACAGTACAATTTAACTGCAAATTCAGAAGACCAAGTCTGCCAGCCCTAGTATTTCTATTTCAGCAACGACAATTAGCACTGGAGCTCTTCTAAATGTCAATGGAGACTTTGAAGAACACTGCTACCCCTCCTCTTACTTTTCTACCTATAATGCTGCCCAACTGCTCTAGAGACTGCCAAGAAATGTGCTACGCCTTCAGTGTCCCTCTGTGAAATGGCGCTGGATCGCCATGGAGGGCGGTACTTATAGAATCCAAAACTTGCGAGATTCAACGACATAACAATGGCGTTTTGCCTCATTTTCAATTCTGAGGGCGCGCAAAAGTACCGAGCCAGCTTGGCTAGATACTCGGATCTGCTAGTTTCGGGTGTACCGAGCCTGAGCATCTCTAATATATATATAGTTATTTAAATAAATATATATAGATATAGATATAGATATATAGTTATTTAAATAAATATATATATATATATATATATATATATATATCCCATTGGCAACATACAGTATGCTCCCATTGGCAACATATAGTATGCTCAACTGCCAAATAAGGAACTCCACACCCCAGTACACAGACCCAGACAGCTGTCTTTATACATTGTTTTGTTTTACACTTTGTTTTAAATATACTAATCTATACAGGTTGCATATTTTTATCTCTACCTTTCCTTAGGCATTTAATGGCACAGAATCTGGTATATCACCGTTTTAACATTTGGTTAGACTTTCAAAGCTACAGATTACAAAACACATTACATATAAAAATAAAAATAGAACAGTACTGAAAGATTTCCTGTTAACTAGCACTGACGAGCGCTCTCAACTGTGCAGTGCTTAAAAAATCTATAGTGTGGTCTCAAAGAGCGATATCATACCATAGACACTAAACAGGTACCAGAGATGCTAGAGATACTGAAAACCCACTGAAGGTCAGGTTATCTTCTATGACTACAGCAGCTAGAAAACACTTCACAGTCTACGACCTGCATCACATCCTCCTTCTAAGGAAAGATGTGTGTTTGTATTCATTGATAGAAAGTGGAATAAATGTGATATACTTTAATGGATATAATTATAATTATTTCTATGAAAAAGAAAGAGACTATTGCAAGCCGTCGTGACACTATGGTCCATCTTTCAGGTAAACATGTTACAAATGATGCTGGAAACAGAAGACACACACACACAGGAAATAAGACAGATACAACACTTTTTATACAATGCACAAAAGAAACTATAAACATATGGGGCCTGAGTCATTAAGGAGAGCAAAGCAGAAAAAATAAGTAACTTTGCACCTTGCCAAAACCCTGTTGCATTGGAGGGGGAGGTAAATTTAAAATGTGGGGACAGATTTATAGTTGGGGTAGGGCATGTCCTAGATCAACTTTAAATTTCAGTGTAAAAATAAAGCTATCAAGTATCTGTGTGTTTCATGAAAAAGCAGCCAGTATTTTCCTTACGTGCAAAATAATAAACTAATCTACACCGCTTGAATCAGTTGGATTTGTCCAGGAGAAAACTTACTCCTTTATTTGCCTTGCTCTCCTTAATGACCAAGGCCCATGGAGACATAGCGTGCAAACCAATATGTGCCAAATGCAAGTTCAGGACACACACACATTATGTATATATATATATATATATATATATATATATATACATACATAATGTGTGTGTGTCCTGAACTTGCATTTGGCACATATTGGTTTGCACTCTATGCCTCCATGACTCGGACTTGTTTTTCCAGGACAACCCACAGATGCTCAATCAGATTGAAATCTGGGGCATTTGGAGGCCGGGTCAACACATTAAACTCTTTGTCATGTTCCTCAAACCAATCCTGAACAATTTTTGCAGTGGAGTTGGGCGCATCTTGCTATCCTGCTGAAAGAGGCCACTGCCATCAAGGAATACCATTGGCATGAAGCGGTGTACTTGGTTTGCAACAATGTTTAGGCAGTTGGTACGTATCAAAGTAACATCCACATGAATGCCAGCACCCAAGGTTTCCCAGCAGAACATTGCCCAGAACATCAAACTGCCTCTGCCTGCTTAGCTTCATCCTATAGTGCATCCTGGTGCCATCTGTTCCCCAGGTAAACAGCACACAAGCATACGGACATCCACATGATGTAAAAGAAAACGTTATTCATCAGACCAGGCCACCTTCTTCCATTGCTCCATGGTCCAGTTCTGGCACTCACGTGCCCATTGTAGGTGCTTTCTACGGTGGACATGGGTCAGCATGGGCACTCTGACCGGTCTGCAGCTACACAGCCCCATACGCAGCAATGCTGCGATGCACTGTGTGTTCAAACACCATTCTATCATAGCCAGCATTAACTTTTTCAGCAATTTGTGCATCAGTAGGCATTCTGTGGGATTGAACAAGCCTTCACTTGCCATGCTCATCAATGATCTTTCCTTGGACCAGTTTTGGTAGGTACTAATCACTACATACCGGGAACACCCCACAAGATCTGCCATTTTGGAGATGCTTAAAGTTGCTCAGATCCTTATGACTGCCCATTTTTCCTGCTTCCAACAAATTAACTTTAAGAACTTGGAAATATATAGAAGTAGAATGCTCTCAATAATGTAAATGCTGTTCTTTTTAAATGGAATCAATAATATGTAAAATAGAGCGCAACATAGATATTGTAGTAATGAATAAATTAGTAGTAATCAATAAGAATTAAACCAGCAACAAAATTGGAATTGAAATTAAAGGGGATAAGGAAAACAAAACAAATATATTAAATAAAAGTAAGAAAAATGGAATAAAAGGTAAATAAAATTTATGCAAAAATAACTGACTGTTCACTTGCTGTCTAATATATCACACCCCTTGAGAGGGGCCATTGTAACAAGATAATCAATGTTATTCACTTCACTTGTTAGTGGTTTTAATGTTTTGGCTGCTTGGTGTATACAAGGGGCCTGTTTGCACACTTGTGGACCAATGCAGACCAAAATATATTATTTGCACAAGATGATGATCTCCAGTATTACCTAACCATTTGTGATTGGCTGATTGCAAACTCACCTAAGCTATTGAGTGCTTTCTTCATTGCTCGTACATATATTATAAGATTTTATGCCCGTATTTTAAATAAGAACATTTTTTCTACCTTCATGTGTAAGTGAGAAGAAATTTTATATCTGCTGTATTATATGAAGCCTAATAACTAATGCATGTTTCCCTATGAAAACAAATGTTTACAAAGTTTTATTGCACTTACGACCTGCAGTGGCGCACGCAGGGGGGGTTTCTGGTTCTCCAGAAACCACTCCCTTCCGTGAACCAACGTACTGTACAGCAGCCACGGCGCTGTCAAAGAAGCGTCCGCGGCAGTGCTGTATTGTAGTATAATACAGCACTGCCGCGGATGCTGCCTGACAGTGCCGCGGCTGCTGTAGAATTCAGACTCGCCGAAATGGAGCTGCTGCGCACTCGCAATATTATTTTTTTTCGGGGGGTTCGAAACTCCCCCCCTCTAAATCCTGCGTTCTCCCCTGACCTGGTTCTGTGCAAATTACCTGCTGTAATCCTGGCATATATACCACAGGTGCAGAGCTGGATGTATCTTGAGAATCGTGCAGCTCATCATATGGGCTGCAATAAGACATTGTCTGTGCACATTTTTGGGCCGAATATTATACCCAAGTTATGTT
Organism: Mixophyes fleayi; assembly: GCF_038048845.1. Lineage (NCBI taxonomy): Eukaryota > Metazoa > Chordata > Amphibia > Anura > Limnodynastidae > Mixophyes > Mixophyes fleayi. The sequence goes on along the minus strand of NC_134403.1, from coordinate 80,694,354 downwards.
CAACTCTGCATCAGCCCCAATGAAAGTAATGTTGTAAAAATATAAGGATATTAGAATTCACTGAAGGGGTTACACTACTTTATAGATACCACAAACAGTATTACCATCAAAACATCTCATGGTACCTATGATCTAACAACCATGGTACCCTCCTGCTCTTCCCTCATTGTAGTGCCTATACTACAGAGCTAATTCTTTTGGCTAGTATACAAAGCACATTCCTTTCTGGGGGGAGTTGGTCAATCAGGAGCCCGTTCTGGGAGCTAGTGTACAAAACAGATATCCAGTATTGTGACTACTGCGTAAAACAGACCCTCAGTCTGGTGGAAAATTTACAAAGCAGGCCTCTAATCTGATGGGTAGTATATGAAGCCGTCATCCAATCTGGCATGTAAAATATATATATATTAGAGATGGGCGGGTCCGGTTCTCCGAGAACCGAACCCACCCGAACTTTGGGTATCCGAGTACCGAGCTGAGCAGCTCGGTACTCTCCCGCCCGTTCCGAATCCAAATCGAGGCCGAACGTCATTGTGACGTTGTCGGATCTCGGGACTCGGTTCTCGCGATACTTCAACTTTATAAATACACGCCTCCACAGCAATCCATCGCCATTTGACAGAGGGAGAGAGCAGGGTGTAGTCATAGGCTAATTAGAGCAGGGACAGAGAATACAATATTGTTCTTGCAATTGCTCTAACCAAAATCGCTAGTGCAGAGAGGAGGATAGAGGTTTATTATTTTTTCTTCATATTTGGCACTCCCCAGCGCTTTTGGGGTGTCCCCCATAATTGTGCATTAATATTTCTGGCTGTCAAAAGTCATATCTGTCAGCAGTATCTACTAAATAATTTGTAGCACACCTCAGTGCTTTTGGGGTGTCCTCCCTAATTGTGCATTAATATTTCTGGCTGTCAAAAGTCATATCTGTCAGCAGTATCTACTAAATAATTTTTAGCACTCCTCAGTGTTTTTGGGGTGTCCTCCCTAATTGTGCATTAATATTTCTGGCTGTCAAAAGTCATATCTGTCAGCAGTATCTACTAAATAATTTTTAGCACTCCTCAGTGTTTTTGGGGTGTCCTCCCTAATTGTGCATTAATATTTCTGGCTGTCAAAAGTCATATCTGTCAGCAGTATCTACTAAATAATTTTTAGCACTCCTCAGTGTTTTTGGGGTGTCCTCCCTAATTGTGCATTAATATTTCTGGCTGTCAAAAGTCATATCTGTCAGCAGTATCTACTAAATAATTTTTAGCACTCCTCAGTGCTTTTGGGGTGTCCTCCCTAATTGTGCATTAATATTTCTGGCTGTCAAAAGTCATATCTGTCAGCAGTATCTACTAAATAATTTTTAGCACTCCTCAGTGTTTTTGGGGTGTCCTCCCTAATTGTGCATTAATATTTCTGGCTGTCAAAAGTCATATCTGTCAGCAGTATCTACTAAATAATTTTTAGCACACCTCAGTGCTTTTGGGGTGTCCTCCCTAATTGTGCATTAATATTTCTGGCTGTCAAAAGTCATATCTGTCAGCAGTATCTACTAAATAATTTTAGCACTCCTCAGTGTTTTTGGGGTGTCCTCCCTAATTGTGCATTAATATTTCTGGCTGTCAAAAGTCATATCTGTCAGCAGTATCTACTAAATAATTTTTAGCACTCCTCAGTGTTTTTGGGGTGTCCTCCCTAATTGTGCATTAATATTTCTGGCTGTCAAAAGTCATATCTGTCAGCAGTATCTGCTAAATAATTTTTAGCACTCCTCAGTGTTTTTGGGGTGTCCTCCCTAATTGTGCATTAATATTTCTGGCTGTCAAAAGTCATATCTGTCAGCAGTATCTACTAAATAATTTTTAGCACTCCTCAGTGCTTTTGGGGTGTCCTCCCTAATTGTGCATTAATATTTCTGGCTGTCAAAAGTCATAACTGTCAGCAGAATCTACTAAATAATTTTTAGCACTCCCCAGTGGTTTGCGCTCAGAATGGATTCAAAGCAGTCCACATATGATCTAAATGAGCAACCAGGTTCTGTCACCAGTCCTGATGTTAGTGTTCCCAGTACGTCATCTGGCCAAGGCGATGTCAAACAACAGAGTGTTTTCAAATTAGTGCAAAAAACAAAAACCAAAAAAAAATTTACTGTATTGAAGCGAAAAAGAAGTGTAACTGAGCAAAAGTTAAGTGACGATAAAAAAAAAATTGCAAGCATGCCATTCTACACACGCAGTGGCAAAGAGAGAATGAGGCCTTCACCTTTGGCTATTAGTGGCAGATCCCAAAAAGTTACCCAGCCTACAATTGGTGCACAACTACTGTTACGCGTCAAAGCCGAGCTGCAAGATAACAGTGAGGCATTACAGGAGAATATTTGCTCTGATTCACAAATGACAACAATCCCTGTGGAGAGTCCATCCAACAGTGGGATGTCTAATCGTGAGCATTCTGCTGATGTGTGCCTTAATAGCCCGAGTGTAGCCGGTGATACCCAAATTGAGGATGCCACTTTGGAATTAGAAGAGGATGAGGGGGAGATTTGTGTAGGCGACGAGGGCGCTAATGAGGATGTTGATGAGGATGAGGTTGTTTGTGTAAGTCCTGCACCAGTGGCAGCAGTTCTGGCACGTGACAAGAAAAAGGCCATTGTCATGCCTGGGCATAAAACAAAAAAATCCACTTCTTATGTGTGGAATTATTTCTACCCAAATCCAGACAACAATTTTATAGCCATTTGTAGTGTATGTGAAGCCACAGTCAGTCGAGGGAGGGACCTTAACCATCTTGGAACCTCGTCTATGTTACGCCATTTAACGAGAGTTCATGGCAAAGTGTTGGGAAAAGCTGAAAGTTCTTCCCAAAAGAATACAAGCACTCCCTCATCAGCTAAGACCCTCCGCTCACCGACATACCGACGGCTACAAAATACACCCACCACACCATCCTCATCAATATCCTCAGTAGCGCTCGGAGTAAGCCCGGCATCCCACTTAAGGCTGGATGACTCCGGCACTGTTATTGATTCCTCTGAAGAAAGCGTTAGTCCTGCTGCTGCTGTTGCTGCTGCTGGGGGTGAATCGTCATCCCAGAGGCAGGTGAATAAAATGAGCAGTCCTACATTTCAGCAATTAACTGTGAAACAATCATTTGCGAGGGGAAGCAAATATGACAGCAGTCACCCAGTCGCCAAGCGAATCACAGACGCCATGGCTGCAATGTTAGTGTTAGATCTGCGTCCAATCTCCACAATAAACGCAGCTGGTTTTTCACAGTTAATTGAGGTTTTGTGTCCGCGTTACAGAATTCCATCGCGACACCATTTCTCCCGTAAAGCTATTCCACAACTATACCAAAAAGTGTGTAAAAATGTAGAGATTGCGCTGAAAAATGCCATTCTGCCCACTGTTCACTTAACCACAGATATGTGGAAGTGGCCAAACCAAAGACTATATGACTGTGACAGCCCACTGGGTTGGTCATTCACCTTCACCAGCAGGAACAGCAGCAGCATGTACACCACTACGTAACATTTGTCACAGGCAGGCCACTCTTTGTATCACCGGCTTCACTAACAGGCATACGGCTGACAATTTGTTATGCAAACTGAGAGATGTGATTGATGCATGGCTTATACCACTCGGACTCTCCCCAGGGTATGTCATTTCAGATAACGCCAACAATATAGTGCGAGCATTACAGCTGGGTGATTTTCAACATATTCCCTGTTTTGCTCACACCATCAACTTGGTGGTGCAGAGCTTCCTACGAAATAACCGTGAGGTGCAGGAGATGCTTTCAGTGGCCCGTAAAATTTCAGGCCATTTCAGGCATTCAGCCACAGCATGTAGGAGATTACAGCAGCTCCAAGAGCAGTTTAACTTGCCCTGCCACCAACTTAAGCAAGAGGTGGTAACTCGGTGGAATTCCACCCTGTACATGGTTCAGAGGATGGAGGAACAGCTCAAAGCCATCCAAGCATATTGCACAAGTCATGACATTGGGAAAGGAGGGGGGATGTATTTCACTCTTGCACAGTGGGGAATCCTTTCAGTGCTGTGCAAGGTGCTGAAACCATTTGAAGTTGTGACATGTGAGGTCAGTGCTGACTCTGCTAGTTTGAGCCAAGTCATTCCTTTAATTAGACTATTGGAAAAGCAGCTTGAGAAAATGAAGGAGGAGCTGAAAGCAAGCAATTCAGCAAAGTATGTTGGCCTTGTCGATCAAGTACTTAATTCGCTTCACAATGATCCTCGAGTTATTAAGATCTTGAACTCGGATCAGTACGTTTTGGCCACTGTGCTTGATCCAAGGTTTAAAACCTACATTGAGTCTTTACTTGTAAATGAGCGAGATGTGAACTTTTGCAAGGAGCTATTGCTCAGCAAGTTGGCCGCTGAACTGGGCCTCGGCTTGACGACGTGTCCTCCTTCACTTTCTCAAGCTGTTGCTCGTAAAAAATTAAATTTCCAAAAAAGAAGCAGGGAAGACACAGGGGGCAGACGAGAACAATTTAACATCTGGGCTGGTTTGAAGGATTTTTCAAAAAAATGTGTCACTTTGCCCATAACGCCATCCAATATGAGTATAAACATGCAAAGGATGGTGGAGGATTACTTTCAAGAGGTAGTTGATATGGAAATGTCAGACAGTCCCTTTCCTTACTGGGAAGAAAAGCAGGCCATTTGGAAACCCATGTACAAACTTGCTTTGCAATACCTAAGCTGCCCACCCTCCAGTGTGTACTCTGAACGAGTGTTCAGCACAGCAGGGAACTTAGTCAGTGATCGCCGTAGAAGGTTACTTCCCAAAAATGTGGAGAAAATGATGTTTATAAAAATGAACTACATCTTCCACGAGGAAGGCCTTCACCATCCAAGACATCCAAGCACTGACTGTTCTCTAATGGCGGATTCAAGCGGCGATGAATTGATAGTCTGTGATGATGACGTACACACTGATGAGGGTGAGGATTAAGCTGAAGATGATGCCGATAACATCTTTTTAAAACTTTCTATGTAAGTGTAGGGTGCAATCTACCCCCAAAGAGGAAAGGGACTTGTGGCATTTCCATATCACATACCATCTTGAAAGGCTGCTGTTAGGGAAATTTATCCTTAAGGGTAGGGTGTCATAGACAGAGTGACCCTAAACTGGCTTTGTCCATTTTTCATAATATTGTACAGTCTATAATGGCTGAATTTTTGGGTATTTTATACAAGTGGAGGGGGGCCTAGAGAGACAGAAACCAAACTGGCTTTTTCCATGTCAATTAATATTGTTCAGTCTATAATGGCTGAATTTTTTGGTATTTTATACAAGTGGAGGGGGGCCTAGAGAGACAGAGTGACCCCAAACTGTCTTTCTCCATGTCAATTAATATTGTACAGTCTATAATGGCTGAATTTTTTAGTATTTTATACAAGTGGAGGGGGGCCTAGAGAGACAGAAACCAAACTGGCTTTCTCCATGTCAATTAATATTGTACAGTCTATAATGGCTGAATTTTTTGGTATTTTATGCAAGTGGAGGGGGGCCTTGAGAGACAGAAACCAAACTGGCTTTCTCCATGTCAATTAATATTGTACAGTCTATAATGGCTGAATTTTTTGGTATTTTATACAAGTGGAGGGGGGCCTTGAGAGACAGAAACCAAACTGGCTTTCTCCATGTCAATTAATATTGTACAGTCTATAATGGCTGAATTTTTTGGTATTTTATACAAGTGGAGGGGGGCCTTGAGAGACAGAAACCAAACTGGCTTTTTCCATTTCTTTACATATTTAACTATAAGTGTAGGGTGTAATATACATTCAAAGACGATGGCTGCATTGCCAATATGCATAGATGGAGAGGAAGACAATCTGTTTTGTGTGTAGAATAGGCCTACCAACGAAGAATTAAACTGTTTTTTTGGATGATTTATTACCTCAACAATTAGATTACTTGTCTCTAAAACAGTTGGAGCACTAAATTGGGTTAATTTAGGCCCAAAAACATGGATTTTCCCAAAAAATAGCAAAACAAAACCAAACAAAACCAAAACCAAAACCAAAACACGCAATGGCGGTTTTGCAAAACCAAAACCAAAACCAAAACACGACGGTAATCCAGATCCAAAACCGAATCCAAAACCAAAACACGGGGGTCAGTGACCATCTCTAATATATATATATATATATATATATATACACACATACATATATATACATACACATTTCTTTTTTTTAAGGGCATCAAGTATGAAAGCACCAACGCACATTGTACATAAACAATGTAAGATCCAAAAAAGGCTTATATACATTCTCTCTTTGTTTTACCTAGAACTTTGAATTTAATGAGAAGTTTAAATACCTCATGACCACTTAGTAAGAAATAAATACTTAGCGGTGCTGCAGTTGTCACAGAGGAAATAAATTACAACGTTTTCATATAATTGATAACATCTACACAAATTGTCCTTCCAAAGTATTATGTAACCAGGAACAAACAAAGGTTGACATTCTTTATATAGCATATGTAAATCTAGAAAAATGAAATGATAATAAACAGGGACCATTTTAACAACAGATGACACCTATTATTATATAGGGAATGTTGTTTTCTCTATGCTTTAATCAACCAACCTATCTACCTATCATAGAAACAGAGAATGTGACGGCAGATAAGAATCACTTGGTCCAACTAGTCTGCCCATATTTTAACTTATGGTAACCTAAAACCCTATTTGACCCTTATTTCTTTGTAAGGATATCCTTATGTCTTTCCCAAGCATATTTAAATTGCTGTACTGTATTAGCCTCTACCACCTCTGATGGGATGCTATTCCACTTATCCACAACCCTTTCTGCGAAGTCATTTTTCCTCACATTTCATCTGGACCTCCTTCCCTCCAGTTTCAGTGCATGTCCCCGTGTTCTAATACTTCTCTTCCTTTGAAGAATGTTTCCTTCTTGTACCTTGTTAAAGCCCTTGATATATTTAAAAGTTTATATCATGTCACCCGTTTCCCTTCTCTGCTCCAAAATATATACATATTTAGATATTTGAGTCTTTCCGGGTAAATTTTGTGCTGTAAGCCATGCACCATTTTAGTTCTCCTTCTTTGTACAGTCTCTAATGTATTTATATCATTCTGGAGATATGGCCTCCAGAACTGGACAGAGTATTCTAGATGAGGCCGTAACAATGACCTATACAGTGTAATTATTACTTCTTTCTTTCTGCTACCGATTCCTCTCCCTATGTAACCAAACATCTGACATTTCTCGTTGCTTTGTTACACTGCTTACCTGCCTTTAAGTCACCTGAAATAGTGACTACTTTCCTCCTCAGTAGTATCCATTATAGTGCTGTTAATACTATATTTAACCTTTGTTTTTTTCAGACCCAAGTACATGATTTTGCATTTTTTGGCATTAAACTGTAGTTGCCACTCTCTTGACCATTCCTCTAGTCCAGTGTTTCTAACCTTCCATCCTCACGCACCCCTAACAGCTCATGTTTTGAGGATTTCTGTCTGTGGAACAGGTAGGATAATTACTGACTCAGCCAAGTAGACCTAGTCTCTGCATGATTAATAGCCTTGTCACCCGTTTCTATGGACAACCAAACGGTCTCAGTAGTATTTATGCTTTTTTCACATGCATTGCTATTCCTCCTCTGATTCTTCCCACTCAGTCCTTCCTATATGAAGTATATCTCGGTACAGCTAGGTTTCATTCATGAGTTTCAATGCACCATGACTCCGTAATAGTCACAATATCCAGATCATCCCTTGTCCTTATTGCACTTAGTTCTGGGATTTTAGTTCCTAAGCTCCTAGCATTTGCACACATGGCTTGAAGAGTTTGTTTGTGCATCTCCTATTCCTAGCTATGTTCATCTCTCTGCCTATGTTAATTTTGTTTTGATCTGCATTGTATTCTGTTGCTGTGAATATGTTTCCTGTTCTATTAGTCTGCAGAAACAATACCTCTTTGTTGGGGAAGCTTATTGCTTTATTACTGTTTAGTTCCCTTCCCCCCGCTACTAGTTTAAATAGTTCCTGATGAAGCTAACAACGATTTACTTAGTAGTCTGGTTCCCCTTGAAGATGGGTGCAGGCCGTCACTTTTGTATAAGCCCCTATCTTGCCAGATGACATGACTATGATTTATTAATTCAAATCTCTCCTCATTACACCACTTCCTTAGTCACACATTGAAGTTTCTGATGCAATGAGTTCTGTCTTTACCTCTCTGGCAATACTGCTGAAAAAGTTACAGTGATTACCACCTGCTTTAAAACAGTCCCTAATTTTCTAAATTCATCTTTTACAGCCATGGCTTCAGCATTAGCCAGGTCGTTTGTCCCTAGGTGGACAATGACATCCACCTCAGCATCTTTTTTTACTGTCTTCACAATTTATCTATCTATCTTCACCTGTTCTAAATATATGTATTGGTTGATCTTCTGATCAACAGTCAGATGTTTATTTTCCAAAAATATACTGCCATAAAAAGGAACTATTTTTCAAAATACCGTAAATTTTTAGAGTTTCAGCAGCTACAGAAAATTTCTGTGACTCACAGGGATTTTCCAACTTCATCATGATTTTAATTTAATGGCTTGTATATGTTTACTAAACACAACAGTTTATGTGTCTGGCTTCATTCTTTGATTGTCAGCTCGGAATTTAAGATAGAGGGTGGTATTGTGTTATCCGTTAAATAGATAAGCGAGTGGAGTATTTTTACAAATGAAAATAATAAAAGTAATTTAAAAGTGCAGGATAAATCTCTGATGCATACCTCCCAACTGTTCCGATTTTGGCGGGACATTCCGATTTTGCAGATCACTAAACTAGTGTGGCTTAACATAAGTGGATGGAGTTCTGCCGAAAGTTGCCCATTTGTGGGTGGAGTTTGGCCGGAACAGGGGCGGGCTTGTTTTATCTCGCTTTCGGATTCTAGATGTTGGGATGTATGCTTGATGTATTGGGAGAAGAGCTGTGATAGCTGGATAAAAAAGCTTTATAAATAGACCCCTCTAAATTTAAGCCATAATACAATAGTGGGGTCTATGTACTAAGGCACTATTTCCTTCATATTTGCCTTAATATAGATTTTAAATTCACATATTTTTCTTTAACTTGCCTACAAAAATGTTATCCTATCAGGGTGTTTGTGTGATGCACAGTAAAGTGGTGCATATTCATCGTATTTCTGAAAGACTGTCTAGATTTTACTATGTACAGAAGTCCATTCGGGCATTTCATGCATTTTATTCAGGGTCTGATTAAGGGTTCAGGCTGCCCTAGGTTAAAACACTGGTAGCAGCCCCTTGGTTTCCACGGCAGGTAAATACACGGTAGGTAAAAACAAACTCATCCTTAATTTACAATCTGTATTCCTTCATGCCCCCTCCCCAATGTTTATGTTCCCGTGTATTTGAAACTCTCCTCCACTTGGCTTTTAAAAGAGTCACAGCAATCTTTGACACTTATTTTGTTTTCATTAAAATCGGAACTGTACAGAAGAACATTAAGCATGACCGAGCGTTAGTGAGGGTGAAGAGGGCTGTCTTGCCTGCACCTGTTGCCATCCTTGTCTCTCCTAAATACCTATCCTTGCCTTGAGCGAACCCCAAGGGTTACTCATTGTTTTGCAGCTTTTACCAAGGGAGTACATCAAGATTAAAACCTTATTACATATTTTTTTACTTTGGAGAACAACTATTATTATATTTTAAAATTAATTTCAGTTTATACAATCCCCTGTTATAATTTTGCTCCCCCCACAAAAAAAAATCCTTGCACCCTAGACTGCAACCTAGTCAGCCTATTGGATAATCAGGCCCTGATTTTATTAGGTATATTGGCTGATGCACATGTTTATAAGCCCTGGATATAATAATGTAAGCAATTACCATCTTTTGTACACATAGCATTATCAGCAGCAGTAGCTATTTATATAGCACCACTAATTCCGCAGCACTGTACAGAGAACTCACTCACATTCGAGTAAGGTCAATTTTTTTAATAGCAGGCAATTAACCTACTAGTATGTTCTTTGCAGTGTGGGAGGGAAACCGGAGCACCTGGAGGAAACCAACGCAAACACGGGGAGAACATACAAACTCCACACAGATAAGGCCATGGTCGGGAATCGAATTTATGACCCCAGTGCTGTGAGGCAGAAGTACTAAACACTAAGCCATTTCCTCCTCCCTAGGCCTTACCCAGTGGACCTCTTCCCCCACCCACTGTCTTGGTCACTCCCTTGACCTTGTCTTCTCTCATCTCTGTGATCTCTCTGACTTCTCCAACTCTCCCTTCCCACTATCTGACCACCACCTCCTCTCCTTCACTCTGTCCTCCTCCCATTGCCCAAAGCCACCCTCACTAGACGTAACCTGGATGCCTTTCACCCCTTCCTTCCCTGGCCTGTCCCGACCAGGCCTCCTCTCTCTACAATCACTCCCTCACCACTGCCCTGGACGCTGTTGCCCCGGCCTCTTCTATCCGCCGACGCCGCATTATTCCCCAACCCTGGCACTCAAAACTCACCCGCTTCCTCCAAAGATGCTCTCGCACTGCTGAACGCCTCTGGAGGAAATCTCGCTCCCTGGCTGACTTCCTCCACTTTAAATTCATACTCTCTTCTTTCTCCTCTGCCCTCTCCCTCGCTAAACAATCCTTCTTTAAGTCCCTCATTTCTTCTCAGTCCTCCAATCCCCGCCGTCTCTTTGCCACCTTCAGCTCCCTCCTCTCCCCCCCTCCCCCTCTGTCCCGCCTACCCTCTCAGCTTCTGACTTCGCCACTTTCTTCTCTTCCAAAATTGAGGCCATCAGACTGAACATCTCCTCCTCCCCTTCTCCCGACACCCTCATCGCTTCACCTCCCCCAATCAACCAACTCTGGTGCTCCTTCAGCCCTACAACCGGTGAAGAAGTTCGCTCCCTTATTCTTTCCTCTCCACTCTCTACCTGCCCTCTCGATCCCATCCCCTCCCACCTCCTTCGCTCTCTCTCTCCAACGGCCTGCTCTTACCTAGCACACCTTTTCAACCTATCACTCTCCTCTGGTGTAGTACCCTCCTCTTTTAAACACGCTCTTATCTCTCCTATCCTCAAAAAACCCAATCTTGACCCCACCTCTCTTGCTAATTATCGCCCTATCTCTCTTCTCCCCTATGCCTCCAAATTACTTGAGCGGATTGTCTGCAGCCGCCTAACCAGACACCTCGCGGACAATTCCCTCCTTGACCCTCTCCAATCTGGCTACCGCCCCCTCCATTCTACCCGAAACGGCCCTGGCAAAGGTTACTCATGATCTCCTATCAGCCAGATCCAAGGGTCACTTCTCCGTACTCATCCTCCTTGACCTCTCTGCTGCCTTTGACACCGTGGAGCACCCCCTCCTGCTGCAAACTCTTCTCTCTCTCGGCCTCTCTGGTTCTGTCATGCCTGGTTTGCCTCATACCTCGCTAATCGCTCCTTCTCTGTATCCACGTCTGGTTCTTCCTCCTCCCCCTACCCTCTCCCCGTAGGAGTCCCGCAGGGCTCTGTTCTTGGCCCTCTACTCTTTTCGCTCTACACTTCCTCCCTTGGTGCTCTCATCTCCTCCTTCGGTCTTCAGTATCACCTTTATGCTGACGACATTCAACTCTATATCTCCTCTCCTGATCTTTCCTCCACCCTCCTCGCTCGGGTATCCGACTGCCTCTCTGCCATCTCCTCCTGGATGTCTGAGCACTTTCTCAAAATCAACATCTCTAAAACTGAACTCATTGTCTTTCCTCCGCCCAGACTCCCATCTCACCATGACCTCTCTATTGTCGTCACCAACACCACCATCTCCTCTGTCACCCAACTTCGCTGCCTAGGTGTCACCCTCGACTCCTCTCTCTCTTTTGCCCCCCACAATTATTCCCTTGCCCAAGCCTGTCGCTTCCAACTACGCAACATTTCCCGCATCCGTCCTTTTCTCTCTCAGGATGCCACCAAAACTGTCATCCACGCACTCATCATCTCCCGCCTCGATTATTGTAACCTCCTCCTCACTGGCCTCCCCCACTCCCGTCTCTCCCCCCTCCGCTTTATACTCAATGCGGCCGCAAGACTCATCTTCCTCTCACGCCGCTCCTCCTCTGCCTCCCCTCTCTGCCTTGCCTTACACTGGCTCCCCTTCCCCTACCGAATCCTTTTCAAACTCCTCACCACCACTTACAAGGCTCTCTCCAACTCTACTGCCCCTTATATCTCTAACCTCCTCTCCATTCACACTCCTGCCCGCTCCCTGCGCTCGGCCAACGACCGCCGCCTCTCCTCCACTCTTATCACCTCTTCCCACTCCAGAATCCAAGACTTTTCCTCTGCAGCCCCCCTTCTCTGGAACGACCTCCCTCGTTCCATCCGTCTCTCTCCTACTCTGTGCTCCTTCAAACGTGCACTCAAAACTCACCTCTTCCTCAAAGCCTACCAACCATCTACTTAACCCCCATCTCCTTCCTTTAGCTCGCCCTCCCTTCTCTCCTCTTGCCTCAACTGGCTCCTCTTGTGCCTGGTCTGTTTACCCTTCCTTAGGATGTAAGCTCGTATGAGCAAGGCCCCCTCCCCTCCTGTCTCCATACCTGTTCTTCCGCTCCGTCTTTACTGCATATGACTAGCCGGAGTTTCTGAAGTATTGGTACTTTTTGTTCATTGTTCTGTATGGTTTCACCCTGTATAGTCTACGTTTAGTACTGTGTGTGGCGCTGCGGATACCTTGTGGCGCCTAACAAATAAATGATAATAGTAATAAAAATAATAATAAGCCACAGTGCTGCCTATATGCATTATGTTCCCCATAGTTCCTTGTACTTGCGTGTTGTTTTTACGCCAGATTTAGTCACACTAAGAATATTATGTTAAGTCTGTCATCCTTATGAAGCATGGTTTGTAGCTCCCTGGCAATTTTCCTTAGTACCTCTAGCTGTGGGTTGTGTAGCACAACTATTGTGTTCTGGGTGTACGGATGACTCTGTCGATCTGATTCTCTATGATCTGTGGTCAATAGCCTCAACATACAGAGTCATTTTTCAGGTTGATAAGATCGTAATATTTTACTGAGCTGACAGACGAGATCCAGTTGAGCCCCAAATCTGAAAATAATTGGGGTGTTTAATGAATGTGGGATGGAAGTATTTGTATGTTAGATACTGTATCATGGTCTGTCTGCAGGATTCCAGTATTAATGCTGGTCTCTGGATGTTATAGTATAACCATCATATCCAGAGGGAACAAGAATAAACATTATGGCCGATTATATGAATGTAGTGTTAAAAGCACAGGACAAAGCCAGAAAGATAAATCAATATTTGCAGAAAAGTTTGTAGAAATACATGTACAAACCAATAAACTAAAGTTGTTTGAAGATGAAAAACCTATTTGATAAATGAACCATATAAATCTAAAAATGGAAAATTTGATCCTTTCAAGCCTGTCAAATTATAGAAAATATCCCACAATAAACAGACAATGCAGGTAATTTACTAACCGGAAAAAATGTAACCCAATGACACATTTCATTATGAGCAAATGCACCTTGTCTGTCAAGCACATACATACAGCCACTTCTCGCTGTGAAAATGTCCCTACAAAAACACCCTGGAGTTTAGGTGCAGATGGAAATGTAAAAATGTCACTTCAAATTCCTGTCTACTATCACTACAGGATCCACCTCTTCATTACAGGGATTAATATAATTAGTTTAATAGTTGTTATAATAGTAAAATGGAGAAAATAAATGTGCTGTCCTGAATAAAGTGAGCTTGTTTGGTTCAAAGGGTATCACAATTAAAGAGTTCGCCAAGTCCCGATCTCCACCACCTCCTTTATATAAGTCAAGTTATTCACACCCCCACAAATGTGCAACCTTAATCTATCTATATTTCCTTTCAGTCTGTACCATAATCACTTCCATTGTCAAAATGACCCACCAGGGTACAAGGGAAACTCCCAGTGGGCCCTACTGCTTGAGTGCTCAGACTCCTCCCCGAAGGTGGGTGAGCCCACACTGTCTGTGGTGATTACACTGGTCAACACTTATTTTATTGCTAATCATAGTAGAGTGATTTTGGGGTAACTTTTGTGGTGCTGATTACAAATATGACATCAATTTTACTAGATTGGCTCTAATTATTTAGACAATTGGTACCCCATTGAAAAACATAAAAACGCAAAAAATGTAATGGTCAGGCAGAGCCTACTTACCAATCACATTGAAATTGTCTGAAATCATATGTAAGCAAACACATGTGAGCATGTTTTGTACCAGCTTTTCACAATTGTCTGCTTTGTGGTAACCAAAGAAGTTCTTGACAACTGAAACATAACTGCACCAGTTTCAACACCGTTCATAAATTTTGTGAAATTAGAATCCTTGATAAGCTTATGAATTTGAGGGCCATCAGAGATTGCAGCTTTTAGTTTTTTCATACTTAATCTAGCTAAATGTATTTGAACCAATCACCATCTTTGTCCAAGGCCATAACAAATTATTTCATTAATTCAGCTTGATATGGAGTGGTGGGGGAATGGTTGAAATAATGACTTGAAACACTCTGTCTACACAAATTGTCACTACCACCACTCCGTATACAAGTTGATTTATTTACAGTAATTATATGTATACAAATATACTACATGGACGAGAAACAGAAAAACACAATAGACAACGTGAACTGCTCAACTTGCAACTGTCAACTGACCGCTGTTTGGGTAACCGATCATTTATGTACAGAGGGGCGATATTCTAGAATGATCGCGGAGTGAACACCTCCATTATCTAGAACTAGAACCAATTCAAAAAAATACTTTCATTTTTTAATTCAGGAACCACAACATATTTTAAATTTGATCAAATATCCTTAGCAATTAAAAATTATTATTTTTTTCTGATGGGCTGTGTTACCAAAGGTGCATAGTTTCCTGAATCTTTAAACAGCGCAGACCTGTACTAATGACATTGTGACACTCAGGAGCCAGGTGGCGCTAGCAGCTGCCAGCTAGGAAGAAAAGGGAGTGGGCCGCTTGTGTGTATGGGGCGGATCTAGAATATTTCCCGTGTAAGAGGGGGGGGGGGGGAAGAGCAATTTCATAGAGCCCTGCCTACCATCATTGTAATCAGTGGGCCCCACTGCCTCCATCACTCTTAGCATGAGTGGGCTGTCTGTGGCCTCACACTATATACATGGGCACCAAGCATCCACTAGGATCCGCTACTGCTAGTGTGTTAGAGGGGACACTCTCCTATCAGAGCACTATTTTATGGCACAAGGCTGGTGTTGTATTTAGTGAATGAAGCATGTCAATGAAGGATAACTTTCTTTCTACTTTCCAGACTTCATTTGTTAATGAACAAATCCTGTTTGCCTTTGTATGTAAATTACCGGCCATAGAATCCTACATTCCATTAATTCTCTACTCTGTCCTAAATAAAACAAAACAATTCCACTAAGCCATGCCACCTAAGCTTTTTAATCTTCTGTCACCGGGCTAAAGCTAATTTTAATGGACCTGTCTTACTAGCTCTGCCAAATATTCCTCCACTTTCTTTTTCTATGCTCTATGGTGCCCATAATCATGGTAGTCTCCATGCAGCAAATGCTCAATTTGTAGTGCTGAATAATGCTGTAATGCATTTACTATACAGATTTTTATGACCTAAATAAATAATTTCATGTTTTCAGTTCCATTTTAATAAGAGCCAACTGGAATGCCGACTATCAGCCATTTAGCATACACACAGCATCTCTTTAACCCTAATCCCAATTAAATACATATATGAGAACAATATAGTTACATCTTTATCAAAGCGAGAGGACAACTCTTCCAAATATTGGAAACAATAGTACAAAAATACAGATGCAGCGTCTTTATTTTTAATATATGAGGAAATAAATATAATATTAATTTCTGCACCTTATTTAAGAGCGACACATGCTAATTTTTCCCTTCCTGAAAACTCAGTGTATCTGTCCAGGCCTCCTTATGGTTGTCAGCCATGTCAGAACTTATAAACAGTCCCTTCCTTGCTAGCAAATACCCCGTCTGCCACCCTTCTCCACCACTGCCAGTCAGCCCATGCTGCTGCACCTCATCTGCCACCATTCTCTCCTACCAGACTCTGCCTGCACTACAGACATCAGAAGAGAGAAGACAGAGGAGTGAAAAAGAAAAGAAGATATTACATATACCTTCATGTAGGTAAGTGCATGTGGAATATTTTTATATATATATATATATATATATATATATATATATATATATATATATATGTATATATATATACATATATATATATATATATATATATATATAATTAAAAAATACTGTAGACTTTTAAGTTTATTTTTCTTCTTTTGGTACTTGTTAATTGTATGGACACCCCTGTAGCTCCGCACTACTTCCACATGAGCTGCTGTTTTCAAATTTTCCGCTGTTTCTCTGACATGAGGACTTATTCACTGACTTGAGGCCAGCAGAGGAAGATTTACAATAAAGTGTTTCAAGTTGAAGAAGCGGCGCGGTAGGATAACCCACCCCCCATTCCCACGCACTTTGCCATTCTACCTATTTTCTTCTGATATCCTCCAGGCTTCCCTATCCCCTTCTCTGTTATTTCCTACCCTTCTACAAGCCCTCATGTTCCCACCTCTTCCTGTTCTCCCACTTTACATGATCTTTATTTCTCTTTCTTGTGCCCTCAGCTCCTTACCATACACAAGGACACAGTAAATACCCAGTGTCAATGGTGTAGGAACCTGGGGGACAGGGGGGCACCTTCCCCCATGATTTCTGTTGGGTGGGAAAAGACTGTGTTTTTCATCTTCCCCATGAACTTTACACAAAAGCCTTCATGCTACTTTCTGAAGTCATGGTATCTGTTCTGAACGTATGAAACTTTTTTAAATTATAGATTGTCTTAGTATAACTACCAAATGTTCTTTAATATAGAGATGAGCGCACTCGGATTTCTGAAATCCGAGCCCACCCGAACGTTGCGGATCCGAGCCGGATCCGAGACAGATCCGGGTATTCCAGTCAACTGCAAAACTGAAAGCGAGGCTCTGAGTCATAATCCCACTGTCGTATCTCGCGATACTCGGATCCTATAAATTCCCCGCTAGTCGCCGCCATCTTCACTCGGGCATTGATCAGGGTAGTGGGAGGGTGTGTTAGGTGGTCCTCTGTCCTGCTATATCTTGTGCTGTTCAGTTCTGTGCTGTGCTGTGCTCTGTGTCCTGTTCAGTCCAGTGGTGCTGTGTCCTGTGCTCTGTCCTTCTGAGTTCAGTGGTGCTGCTGGGTCCTGTGCTGTGTCCTGTTCAGTCCAGTGGTGCTGTGTCCTGTGCTCTGTCCTTCTGAGTTCAGTGGTGCTGCTGGGTCCTGTGCTGTGTCCTGTTCAGTCCAGTGGTGCTGTGTCCTGTGCTCTGTCCTTCTGAGTTCAGTGGTGCTGCTGGGTCCTGTGCTGTGTCCTGTTCAGTCCAGTGGTGCTGTGTCCTGTGCTCTGTCCTTCTAAGGGCATTGTTATTTCCCCATTATTCCCAAATTATAAAAAAATTCAAAAATAGTTATAAAAAAAAATTACAAAAAAAGTAATTATAAAACAATCCTGCAGTATAAGTCCATTGGTACTGCTATATTACAAAGTTCACTGATTCAGCAGTATAAGTCTAGTGGTACTGCTATATTACAAAGTTCACTGATTTTGCAGTATAAGTCCATTGGTACTGCAATATTACAAAGTTCACACATTCTGCAGTATAAGTCCATTGGTACTGCAATATTACAAAGTTCACTCATTCTGCAGTATAAGTCCAGTGGTACTGCAATATTACAAAGTTCACACATTCTGCAGTATAAGTCCATTGGTACTGCAATATTACAAAGTTCACTGATTCAGCAGTATAAGTCCATTGTTGTTACTGCCATATTACAAATTTCACTGATTCTGCAGTATAAGTCCAGTGGTACTGCTGTATAACTCCAGTCCAGTGGTATTCTCCTGTGCCGCATATAATTTTTAAAGGCTTTGCCGAGTGTGTGTGGCTTAGGTGTACACTCTCTTGTGCTACATATAATGCAGAACAAAAATTTGGAGGATAAAGTAGGGAAAGATCAAGACCCACTTCGTCCTAATGCTGAAGCTGCTGCCACTAGTCATGACATAGACGATGAAATGCCATCAACTTCGTCTGGCAAGCTCGATGCCCAATCTCCTAGTACAGGGCATGTAAAATCCAAAAAGCCCAAGTTCAGTAAAAGTAGCAAAAAGAGAAACTTAAAATCATCTGAGGAGAAACGTAAAGTTGCCAATATGCCATTTACGACACGGAGTGGCAAGGAACGGCTTAGGCCCTGGCCCGTGTTCAAGACTAGTGGTTCAGCTTCACCCAAGGATCTTAGCCCTCCTCCTCCTCCCCCCCCTACAAAAAATTGA
The DNA here is from genome assembly GCF_038048845.1 of Mixophyes fleayi. NCBI lineage: Eukaryota > Metazoa > Chordata > Amphibia > Anura > Limnodynastidae > Mixophyes > Mixophyes fleayi. The sequence goes on along the minus strand of NC_134403.1, from coordinate 80,675,900 downwards.
AGAGAGTTATGCTGTCAGCAACAAAACAGCAAACAACTCTGCCTTCTAAAGAGAAATTATCACAAATCCCCAAGGCGAGTCCAAGGGTGTTGGTGGTTGTCAAGCCTGACCTTCCCATCACTGTACGGGAAGAGGTGGCTCGGGAGGAGGCTATTGATGTAGCTGGCGCTGTGGAGGAACTTGATGATGAGGATGCTGATGTGATTATTGTAAATGAGGCACCAGGGGGGGAAACAGCTGATGTCCATGGGATTAAAAAGCCCATTGTCATGCCTGGTCAGAAGACCAATAAATGCACCTCTTTGGTCTGGAGTTATTTTTATCCAAATCCGGCCAACCAATGTATGGCCATATGTAGCTTATGTAAAGCTCAAATAAGCAGGGGTAAGGATCTTGCCCACCTAGGGACATCCTCCCTTATACGTCACCTGAATAACCTTCATAGTTCAGTGGTTAGTTCAGGAACTGGGGCTAGGACCGTCATCAGTACATGGACACCTAAATCCCTTGGTCCTGTTGGATACACACCGTCAACTTCCTCCACGATCTCCATCAGATTCAGTCCTGCAGCCAAAGTCACCAGCCAGACTGAGTCCTCTTCAATAAGGGATTCATCCGAGGAATCCTGCAGCGGTATGCCTACTACTGCCACTGCTGCTGTTAGTCAGTCATCTTCCAAGAGGGGAAGTCGTAAGACCGCTACGTCTTTCACAAAACAATTGACCGTCCAACAGTCGTTTGCCATGAGCACAAAGTAAAACAAAATTAAAACCAATTAAACAAATTAAACCAAAAGTTAAATGCCCAGTCATAATAAAAAAAAAGAGGTATTGACGTGCTTGAACTACTGTAGTGTTTATAACTTAGAAACACTACACTTGAAAGCTTGAGCCTTTAAATGAAAAAGTCACTCTTCATTGCACGAATATTTGCAACAGGGACAGTTTTTTGGTTAACAAAGTCAACAAATAACACTTCGACCCTGTCTGTCTTTCACATACTTGATGGGATCTCAATGATGAATGCTCAGTACCATGGTCATCTAAAACAAGAGGTATTGACGTGCTCGAACTACTGTAGGGTTTATAACTTAGAAACACTACACTTGAATATCGGAGGAGGTATTGTGGCCCCGGTACCAAATTGGGTACCGGGACCACTCCACTATGCAGTCCAGAAAGCTACCTCGGTGAAACGTTTTGGACTAAAAACAATATTGTGAGGTGTTCAGAATAGACTGGAAATTAGTGGAAATGATTGTTATTGAATGTTATTGAGGTTAATAATAGCGTAGGAGTGAAAATAAACCAAAAAAACTTGATTTTAACACTTTTTATGTTTTTTTCAAAATAAATCCGAATCCAAAACCTTAAATCCGAACCAAAACCTTTCGTCAGGTGTTTTGTGAAACAAATTCGAACCCAAAACCTCAAGCAAGTCCGAACCCAAAACACAAAACACGAGACACCAAAAGTGGCCGGTGCACATCCCTACTTTAATATAGATTGCGTTAGTATAGATTTAATACAGATTGATTGATTTGTTTATTTAAAAAACTCTAAGGGCTGGATTTACTAAGCTGCATGTTTGAAAAAGTGGGGATGTTGCCTATAGCAACCAATCAGATTCTAGCTATCATTTTGTAAAAGGTACTAAATAAATGAAAGCTAGAATCTGATTGGTTGCTATAGGCAACATCCCCACTTTTTCAAACCCGCAGCTTAGTAAATCTAGCCCTAAGTGTTCCGTTCATAAACATTTAATATATAACCTTTCACTTTACGTTTACCCTGAATTTCGTGCGGTGCGTTCAGTAACATACACGATATATATATATATATATATATATAGCAAATTGAATTTTATACCAAACGCGAGAAAAAGTAGTAGTCCTTGGCCTTTTGCCTCCCCCCATGCACATTTTCGTTCCTACGCCCCTGCCCAGACATCGATCCACAGCACATCAAGGGACCACCTACAATTCCACAGCTATAAACGATGCAAATTACATTTTCTAGTCTTCTCTTTTTCTAGTTTTCTAGGTGGAGGATATCGTGATTTGTAGCGCATACACATACTATCTCCACACATAGCTAAACGCATTGTATACCTACCACTTAAATTAAACAAGAGCTTTGGTTTTCTGTTTGACAAGCAATTTGTGTTTCACATGTCACCTTGTTTTCTGTTTCCAGAGCAAATATGTGTTTCAACTGAAAACAGTTCTACAAGGTATGAGAGCTGGACAGACAGCTTCACGTTCGGTGTTCAGCTCAGCCCTTCACCTTATAGCAAACAGAGCTATGTGGTCTTTACTAAAACTACATGAGTAACCTTAATATAAGCTGTAGTTCAATACCATTTGTAATATTACTATAGCGCTTGCTATATAGTCACATGACTATGTAGGTTATGTACATACTTCAGAAGTTAGATATTAGATATTAGGACACAAAAATAATAAATTGTCACTCGTGTAGAATAGCTATATTATACACTGTACACGTTCTACAAGACTGTCTCATCTCCAGTTATGTATGTTAATCATCTATGACTTACAAAAAGCTATTTATTCATTAACATGAATAGTCAGAGTATAATTAAAAAGCAAGTGTACCTAGCACAGCCAGGACAAACAGACAAAAGATGAAGTTTAGTAGTAGGATAACTTACAAATCCAGAGCCCATATCAAAAAACACTTGGGGGTATTCTTCATCTTCAGAATCCTCTCGTGATCTTTGTCTACACACAACTTGCTCCATGTCTCCAGCGTCACGAGGAAGTACAGAATTTAGAGCTGCTGTAGTGGCTCAGCATTGAATAGAAAGGGAAGGGCAAAAACTGCTCAGGGTTAGAATGAGGAAGGAGAATACTAAAAATACCAAAGCTGCGAGAGAGCTGGCATTATGCAGTTATACAGGTGCAATACTCTAATTGCATGGTATTGCTGTAGATATGACACCATCTTGGCTGTAGTCAGGGTATTTACCTAACCATTCACTGCCTGGGAAAAAACAGTCACCTACAGTAAGGTAGCTAGAGGCCCTGTGCTCTGGTGATAAATCATATTCCTGATCAGAATCCCACCTCATCCCTTCTTTTAGTAACATCCAGCAATGACCAACATATTGCACACACCAAGAACCAACATACTATACAGCTCTCATCACTAACACATTGTACAGCCCAAATAACCATATATTATGCTGACACAGTGACCAACATGCTACACAACCACAGTGACCAACACATTGCACAATACCTATGACACCATATTATATAGGCCCACTAAGCAACATATTAACCCAAGGCCCACTTAACCTTTGTGTTGCTGCAGATTTTGGCTCAATCTTTGGCAACATGGACAGCATCACCAAAAGGGGCCATGGGTGCAGTTATAACAACAACAATCTGCACTACAATCAATTTATTCTCATGAACAGCCAATTGGAGCACACTTGCAAACAATGGGCAAACTGGTTTTAATTATTGCCACAGATATGAAAGGTGCAGGGAGGACAGACGCAAGGTCACCGCAGAACGACTATTGAAACACTGGGGCCTCGGGCCTGCACAAAAGCCCAATAGCTGCATTCCTGTTTATTATGGAATTGCCCATTGTGAGAGAGAAATATTTTCACTATATTCAATTTCTGACCTAAAGATAAAAAAAGATAAAAATACTGGAAACCACAGCAACAAAAATGTAAAGTGTTTTTGTATTGTTCCCCTCTCTTTTTATTTGTCCCACCAAACCTGCTGCATGTCGTGCCTGCTTCAATCCACCTTGGTAAGGGACCATCCATAGTTATATTAGATGAGTTCATAAAATAAGTATTGAATAATATACCTGCTACTGTATACAGCTATTAGCTGTCATAGAGAGGTTATGTGACTATACAAGTACACAAGGTTGCAGGCCTAGGTCATGCAACAATGAGGTAGCATCTAATATAACCGTATTTCACAGAAGGTGGTGCATTATTTCTTTTAATACATGAGTAAATAGTTTTATGACAAATAAATTAAAACATTTTTATTATTTTAATTCTTATTATATTTAATTATGTTTAGTTGTTTAATATTTTTTTTCTTTATGTAATAACAAATCTACTGTGGCTTGTAAGAGGATACTTTGTACTTGCTGCATGGGATGGGTCCGGCTCCAGTGCTACTGTTCAAGGTATCGTGATCTGTGTAAATGTCTGGCTCAGGTAAATTTGAACGATAAGTCAGAACAAATCAGAGAAGAGTGTGTTTTGTTCATACCAGGTGTACGAACAAATGTGAATGATATTTTTCTTGTCACACTCATGGAGGAGATACGTCCTAAAATGGCCACCATAGTGCCAAGTATTGCTTACTTCTTAACTCCTGGTTTGAAGGCTCTGTCCCACTAGAGGCCAGCTTGTCATGCGACTGAAAGGTTGTACGGTATGTCTGACGTACGTGCATTGACAGAGTTTTTTAAAGGTGACTGGGGACGGCCCAGCATTAGGAAGCAATGGACATGCCATTGGACTGACATGGCATGCAAGTCCCCATGGTACATGACCACGCCCCATTTCCCATGCTTCATGGTGCACGCACTTTGTTCTGATTCCCTAACTTCAAAAGTTGATTGGTATAATATTTATGTTTGATATCTATCAGGCAGAAAATGACAAACATAAAGAAAACTGTTATTGCTGTTTATACCAGTATTCACACCATTAATGTATTATATATAGTATTGAGATTACATGGCTGCAAATGTAGATACAGTTTGCACTTTGTAATACTTTGCAAAGACAAAAGTTATCCATATCATGGATAATTTATAAGACACCATAGGACATACTTGCCAACAATTCAAACAGGGTCTCCCAGAGAAGAGGTCAGACAGCAAGTGCGTGATAGGGGGACGTGGTGACGCAATCTTGTGCCATGATGCAGATCACGGCATCACGTAGTGGGGGGCGAGGATACGATGACGCGGTTTTCCACAAAAGTGTAAAGGTTCCAGAGCAAGATGGTAGCGGTACAGAAGAGAAGACGTTTGCACAGGCCAAGGGGTAGAATTGGGTGGGGGCGCTCCTCGCACGCATATTGGTGTGCCTAGTTTTGCAAAAATGAGAGTTGATTTTTTATTGAAGTGAGGTAGAGGAGTGGCGAGTGCATATATAAGGGGCTTTCCTTGCTGTGCGGAGGGGTACACAGCCATTTTCACTTTCTAAGGCAATGTAAGAAAAAGCTTTCCACACAGAAAAGTGACATATAATAAAAACAGTATTGATGTCCCCTCACTCTCATGATTAATTTAAGTCATAAATGAGGCTTATAGTATATTAGGAGAAAAGTAGAAACATTTTATTTAATGATAGGGGCAGTTCTTAAGTGAGATTATTCCACTTCTTAGAAGACCTAGGTGTACTTTTAGCTTGTAGTGGTGACCCAACAGTGGAGAGTACGCATGTTACTTGATATGCTATGGGTGGAACATCCAAGGGCAACGGTGCAAAACCAAGGCGTTTAGCTTACAGGGTTATTTTTTATCAAGAAGCGATTATGAAAAACCAGTGATTCACTGAGGTTTGCTGTCATTTTTTAAAACTGCAATTTTGCTATAGGCAAAGTCCATCGCCGCTTGATTAATAAACCGCCAAGTGTGCTTCGCCAATGAGATCCTCTGACTGTGCAATCTACAATGCATGATTTAAATAAACATCCTTCTCTGTTATTTAACCTGTGTCCTAAGTTGCTGTATTAGGGTACTGTAACAAAGGGTTAATGTTCTTTTTCATCTGACAGTTTGGTTGCTAATGTAACAGTGAGGTTAGTAAATATGATATGAGACAGAGGATCAGTTACATAGAACACAACTACTAAACAATGAGCATTGTTGGCTATGAGGAAACATTCACACTAACAATATTTCCATTTATACATGCAAAGAATGGCATATAAGGAAATGTGTAAGGTATAAGAACAGGTGTGAACACAAATTTATCTCAAGTTATACAAATTTTTTCAGGGGAACAATCTTTATCTTTTATATTACATATGCTCCAGCCAAGCATGATCTTGAGATATCACTTCCTGGACAACTCAAACATTTATTGATTCTATCTCACTAGAGATTCACGTTTATGGTGAAACAAATGTAAAAAATCGGTTTAAAATAAAATACAAGTGGGTCTATCTCAGCAATAGTTCCCTTTAAGTCAGAAACAAGTTTTGCTTTATTAATAGAAATGTGCATCTCAAATACATAATATTTATTAAGTGGCTTCATTGTACAGAAATATTGTACCTCATGAGCTTGATTCAGTAAGGAACGTAAATGCCTATACAAGCCATATTTTGCGTTAAACTGCACTACGCATGTGCAGAAACGTACTATACGCCAGTGAACGCCAGCCTACAGCCGAAGATTTCAAGAGCGCAACAGGGAAGGGAAGGGGCGTATGCACATAGTCAATGTACAGTAAGGGTGTGCCAAGGAGGAACGCACTCAGCAGCGTCCAATTCAAGCTTTGGACATTTCTAAGGTACGTGTTTTTCAGTTGTATCATTTGCACCAGCTATAGGGCAGGTGAAAGTGCCAAGTGATAGTGATGACGGCTGTGTATGCAGCTAGACCATGTCTTTGCAAACAAGAGCAACTGTAAATATGCATTAAATGTACAGTAGACATTAATAACATCATGATAAATGTATTTCATGGAAAATAAACACTTTTTTGCTAATGTTTTTTCATAAATGACTATTATTAATTAGAGATGCTCGGGCTCGGTTTTCTGAAAACCAAACCCACCCAAACTTAGGGGGTCCGAGAAGGCTCACGAGTCGGCTGGGTACTTTTGCGCATCCTCGGATCTGAATCGAGGCAAAACGTCATTGTTACGTTCTCGAATCTCGCAGGTTTTGGATTCCCCAGGAGATCCAGCGCCATTGCTCACACAGAAACAGGGGTAGCAGTGTTCTTGTCAATCTCCAGTCTCCAGTGACATTGCTCAGTGCCATTGCTCACACAGAAACAGAGGTAGCAGTGTTCTTGTCAATCTCCATTCTCCAGTGACATTGCTCAGTGTCATTGCTCACACAGAAACAGGGGTAGCAGTGTTCTTGTCACTCTTCAGTCTCCAGGGACATTGCTCAGTGCCATTGCTCACACAGAAACATGGATAGCAGTGTTCTTGTCACTCTCCAATCTCCAGTGCCATTGCTCAGTGTCATTGTTCATACAGAAACAGGAGGGGTGGCAGTGTTCCTGTCACAAAAATTGACTGGAAATGGCTGGAAATTAATGTTATTGAGTTTAATAATAACGTAGGGACAAAAAAAGAGCCAAATTATGTGATTTTAGCAAAAAAAAAAATAGGGATTTTAGAAAAAAACAGGGATCCCAAACCAAAACCAAAACCCGTGAGGGCGGATTTGCCAAAACCAAAACACGAAATTAATCCAGATCCAAAACCACAACCAAAACCAAAACATGGGGGCAGTTAACATCTCTATCATTAACAGGTGATAATAATTAAATACTTTTTTTTCTTGCCTAGGCCCGTAATCAACAAGAGACGTTTCTTCAGATCGATATCAAATTGAATGCGAACATGCGTTTAAAAATACGTTTGTTTTGCGCGTGTTAATGAAGCAGGCCCTATTTGTTACAAAGTATTTGAAGATACCTTTACATATACAGATCTGTCCCTTTTCTATTCTACTGTTACTCTTTAAGGTCTTTAAAAGGGATGGATGCAGCCACAGTTTCATATTCCCCATTTAGATTTAGATAGATATTTCCAGCAGGGTCCTCTTTACCATTTCTTTCAGTTTGTTGTACTTGTATGTAAAAATTGAGGCTGATATTTATGTATCTATGGGGCGTATTTAAAAAAGGGAGGAAAACAGGAGCTTTCAACAGATTCACGGATTCTCCCTATTTACCAAAGTCCCCGGCCTGATGTTACCTATCGCTGGTGAAGGCTTCCCCATGCAAATTTCTCTTGTTTTCACTTGAATTTTGTTTTTGCTTTTTTCTACATTTTTTTCACTTTATTTTCATTGTATGGAAAGTGGAACTGGAAGCATATTCAAAATACAAACATAGCCTCACATGTCTCTAGATAGCCAGTACAGTCAATATGCCCCCATATAGTATATTGATGCATATAAACTACGTGATATAGGCTCCTCACTCCTACTGTTCTGGATGTGGTCTTTTGGAGCAGGGGCAGCAGTAGTCTTTTCTTCCTGTCGCTGTTGTACCACTGCTCCAGCTTCTGTTTACCTAACAGCAGAGCTTGGGGATGTAAGGGACAAGATGACATCACAGGAGACTCTTGCCAATAGGATAGAATATTCTCCCAATAAAAGAAAAAGAAATGTTGATCAGCTAAGTCAGCGACACAGTTCAAACTATGAGACTGGAACAGTTGGCAGGAAAAGATTTCTTGCCATATGGAGAGGGTGACATTTAGCAATAGGTACAGTAAGTCTGTGTGTTGCAGTAGCTACAAAATGGCAAATTCTGCTCCTCTCGTCACATTAAAATGCTTCTTAATGTAGTATCAGTTAATTTCACTTGAGATGAACAGTTTCCATAAGCTGAATCACTGAAAACATTGGACTGACCCCCTCTTCCTCCCCAAAAAAAAACAAAGACAGAAAAACTCAGAAAATACAGTAGCTTCTTCTAGACCTCTATAAAGTTCCCTTTTGGTTCAAAAGTAAAATCCTGTAGATTTGGATTAGCTGAATTTTTGTCATCTTGTACCATCAGTGAACTTGGGCATCCATCGCTGCTTCTGCACTATGCTGCAGGGTGACAAATTAAACTAACAGATTGAAAAAAAGGGGACCCCCATTTTTTTTCCTTCCCCATTTGTTCCATTAGGCTGCTGATTTTTCCTGGGGGTCTGGTTATTAACGTTAAACAGAGTGTAAGGGGCAGCATTAAAAAGAAGAATGGATAAAATAGCACCGGGGCACAGAACTGAGTATTTCTGACCATTACTGTGGAACCCACTAGAGTCTTTCTTTCACACTGCCCACTTTGCTTCTCTCTTATCTCCTCGCTCTATTACAATTTCATGTATGGTCAGACAGAACTAGCACATATAATACTGCCAACAGGGCCTTGTGTAGCTGGAGACACTTAAATTAAAATGCACATTACGTGGGTAAAATGGCAGACAGGCAATGACGTAGTTCACAATATATCAAATCGCCTAAGTTTTGTACTAATCAAAGCATTTTGATAATCGTTGAACACATGTATGGAACATGGCAGCCTCCTTGTACTAACTAACTGAAACAAGAACTCTGCACAGTCATTACTGAGAAAATGTAAATGTTCTACTAGTTTCTTTTCTTGCTTGTAGCTGTGGTAGTGGCATAGCACAGTCCAGAGTGTGAAGTAAAACAACTTATCATTCTCTTTGTACAGGAAATATTTGATTGAGAGCTACATCATTGCTTTACGATCCATGTTATATTCCAATCATCAAACAGCAGATACACTTACAGACGCATCTGGTGAAGTAGTGAACCACTGAGATTCTATAACTAGATGTGACAGTTCCTGTGTGAATCCCAATACAATGTGGATCATGGGGGTTGTGTTTAACCTCAGCACCGACTACAGTTCAGGGTGACATGCCAGCAATTATCATCATCATCAACATTTATTTTTATAGCGCCAGCATATTCCCTAGCGCTTTACAATTGGAAACTAACACAGTGATACAACAATTCTGGGTAATACAGGCAAAGAGGTAAGAGGGCCCTGCTCGCAAGCCTACAATCTATGGGACAATGGGAGTTTGACACACGAGGGTTAGTGCTACATATTGCATATTTCCAGCCAGAATGCAAAAGTAAAAAGTGCTTAGTGGGCTGTATGATCCAGTCACACAGCAATGTGGTCAAAGGTTTGTTGTCTTGTGTGAACTATGTAAAGGGTGGTAATAGGGTAACCTAGGGCGGTTAAGAGGGTTGTTGGGTAATATTATAAGCTTGCCTGAAGAGGTGGGTTTTCAGAGAGCACTTGAAGTGCTGAAGACTAGAGGAAAGTCTCATTGTGCGAGAGAGGGAATTCCACAAAGTGGGTGCAGCCCGAAAAAAGTCTTTTAACCAGGAATCGGAGCACGTATTGAATGTGGATAAAAGACACAGATCTTGTGCAGAGCAGAAGCGTCGAGTTGGGAGATATTTTGAGACAAGTGAGGAGATGTATGTTAGTGCAGTTTTGTTGATTGCCTTGTAGGTAGAAGTATTTTATATTGGATTAGGTGAAAAATAGGCAACTAATGTAGAGACTGACAGAGTGGATCAGCAGTGAAAGAACAATTTGTAACGAAAATCGTTTTAGCCACTGCATGCAAAATAGATTGTACGGCTGAGAGTCTGATTCAGGGAAGACCAGTAAGGAGGAAATTGCAGTAATCAATGCGGGAGATGATGAGTGCATGAAAAAAAGTTTTTGCAATGTCTTGTGTGAGATATGTGCACATTCTGGAAATGTATTTTAGGTGTATGTAACATAATTTAGATATATAGTGGGGAATGAAGGATAGTTCTGAGTCAAGGATCACACCTAGACAGGTGTTGGCATGATTGAAACACATCCTAACCTGAACATTTGGAAATATCTGTTGTTTTATAGAACAAAAGATGGACTCACAGTTTCCTGTTAGAAATATCATTTGATTAGATACTTGTGAGGGAAATTTTCCTTTAACCACACACAGCTAGAAATACCACACACCAATATAACGTGGATGCTATTACATTGGTATGGGTACCAAGTAGACACTTTTTCAAGCAATTTTATAAGTTTCTCCATACAGGTCTATATTTTACATTCAAAAGTCTGATGTTATAGAAGAAGAGAGATAACGAGGAATTTGACACTTTGGTGTTATGCAATGCTTTCTGAGGGTAGGATGAATGTTTGATAGCATGTACTAGGGGTGGATTTCGGCCTTAATTGCTTGTCTTCTACTAAGCTACTAGAAATGAAACCCACAAACCATAAAAATAAAATATCTCCATAATTAGTTGTTTTCATTAAATTGACCCCGCTTTGATGAAATGACAACAAACATGAATTCACACTTCCACGCTGGCCCCAACCCCACAGATGATTTCACGCTACCTATATGGCACAGTGATGGCAAAACTTCAATACATACTCCCATGAGTGTGGACCTCACGCGCACCATTCACAGTCTCCACACAATATTTTTCTTTTATTATTGAACAATAAACATTTGGTTTTAGTAGGGGATGAGGGTCGTGCAAAGGGAAGAGATAAACACTACTAAGGGGAAGGAAGTAGTTAAAAGCTGAACAAGTAAAGCACATTATAAAAACCAATGACAGTATGACTGTATTACATATGTTACTAAAGCAAAAATAGCATGGAAAAAGAAAAACCTGAACACACAGTATCCATTATCAGACATTACCTCTTGCTGTAATGTGGATGCTGGGTCCTCACTTTCCTCAGATGACTCAAATTCTACTTGTGAAGTAACACCCTGGTTAAATAGAGTACACAATTGCAAATGTAAGTCACATTATAATGTGAATATCATCAAAAAGACACATTTCATCTGCCTATTAGGGAATAGGAATGCAATGTTTTCTGTTTCTCCGACAGTAAATGTGAATACAAGAAGGAGACTGTATGTGATCCTAGCATGAGATCACAAACAACCCCCCTCTAATATGCAGACTGGTCAGCAAAATCATTCACAAAATCATCTGTTGGAAATGACTGGAGAACATTAATATCCTTAGGTAAGAAATAAAGTGGGAAGCCTGAGGATTTTATTAGTAAATAAGCACCATCAAGAGAAGTCATCTGCTGCTCAGCCTCAATTGGATTAAAAAGCATTAAATTGCATCTTCTAACTTACGTATTAAAGAGTAGAGTTGGTCACACAGTAGTAATTGCTTACTTAGGATTCCACAATTAGAAAAATTGGATGTGTTCTGTTCACATTTACAATTGGTAACAGCTGATTGTATAAATTGTGTAATTTTGACAGAGGGAACATTTCTGGGTAATATGGTGGCTAATGTGAAAATGTCCTCTTCACACACATGTAACCAAAAAGTACCACGATCAGAACAAGTTGGATGTATGATCGTTTTATCCTGTAGAGGCACAATAAACTGTTCCAAGACACATCAGAAGCACATATTCAAAAATAAAATTATTTTACTAAAACAAATAAGCTGCATGGCCTCTCTTAAATTGCTATAATTAGTCCATGGTTTTGTGGAGACCCATAGGACTGATTCATTAAGAAATGCAAAACAAATATACATTGCGTTTTTAAAAAAAATGCATGTAATTCGGCCATAAGCATGGTTGTATTCAACTACAAGCGGATATAAAGAAACGTCTCTTTTTGAATACGGGTGTAGGTACAGCACTTGCTGTATTGAGACAGACTCAACACAAAGTACATACAATACATATATGGAAAATAAAGTCCCAAAGGACACACAGAAATAAAAAGCATTGAATGATTAACAATGATTAAGGAAAATTAATTGTTGGCATCCAATACATTTATCAGGATGTTCTCAAAGCATACTGTATATAAAATTACATTTTACAGGTGCTCCTAACTGCAAACACATGTTTGACCTGTAGCTGGTGCAAATGATATAACTGAAAAACATGTACCTGAGAGTTGCCCAGAGCTTGAATCAGACGCTGATGCGTGCACTCTGCCCTGACACCCCCTTACTGTACATTGCCTACGTTAGTCCTCTCTTCCCCATCCTATTCTGCCCTCCAAGTCGTAGGCAGTCTGACACGCTATTTACATGCGGACATGAATTGTGCACTTTGTCGCAAGTCTCAGTATTGCGCATGCACAGAGTGAAAATACACAAAATACTCCATATAAATTGACTTACATTCCTTAATCAATCAGGCCCATAGTGTGGTGTCCACCATAATCAATTTAATGGCTTTAATATTAGTGGCTGATAATTCTTTGGAGTAGCCACACATTCTTTCCCCACAACCAACTACAAGTGTTCCCCATCTTCTTAGATTGAAAGCTCATTTGTGCAGGACCATTTTCACTATCTGTTAAATGTCGTTGTATGTAAAAAAAATTCTACCACGATGCCGTCAATGTATAGTGCTCTATAATGTGTCTGCTCTTTGTAAGTAAAAATAATAATAGTAAAAATAATAACAGCTGATTTAGTCGACCCTTTAAAAGTGTTAGACAAAAGTAACATCAAATGCACTCACAGAGCCTTGTGACCTGTCCTTCGACCTCCTGGGAGGCTTCCATGTTTTCTCCTTGGTTTCTACGTTGATGAAGAAGTTCCTGCCTGTTGTGGGGTCCACATGGCATTCCCAGTTTTTCAGAATGTGGACAGGAGGACACGTAGGACTAGGAGGAGCTCCCTTCCTCTTCTTCATCTCCTCCAAATTGCAATAAACTGGAGTCTCCTGCATTGTGTTAGCCAAAATCACCTTAACAGAGTAAAAAATACACAATTAGTGTTAAATACGTAAAGCTGTTCATTTACCTTGCCGCTCGTAGCGCCCATACAAAGACAGAATATACAAGGGACAAGGATGCACATAGGTTTTGTTCTATGAACTGAACTAGTGGACTAATAAGCTTGCTCACTGAACCCAGGACATGGTATCCCCTTTAATTTGTGTGCTAGTTTTATGCAAATTATTAAAGTAATAACACCACTAAGGAATTTAGAACAAAGCTTCAATTACATACAAAAAAGATATACCATAAAAATAATATGCTACACATTCACCAAAACCTGATGTGTGATGCAAAGTATTGAAGAAAAAAGGTTCAGTGACTGAATTAATACTATTAACTTATGGTCTACACAATCAAGTTTGTCAAGGTATATTTAAAAAATGCTTATATGATATAAAGCAAATGTTATGTCCATCTGGCATGGACAAACCAGGGGTCAGTGGTTTGTTTCCCCTTTAGTTTTATATTCACAATTATATCAAGCATTCGTATTCTGGATTTGCTCAGATTCCTGGACCGCGATACTAAAGAGATTTGCTATATTAACTAACTAAATTAAAAGGTCTTCTCTAACCCTTCTGTAAAAGAAAATGAAATAAGTAGAACACTAATGAATTGCTTACATCCCTGACTTCATTAGTAGGGAGGCTGACACGCAAGATTCTTACAGCTCAACATAAAGCAGCATTTGTGTATCATAAGCTGGAATTAAATGGTTTCAAATGTCACAAGTTAAAAAAGTAACATTTAACATTATCCCCATGCTGTCATCATATGGAAAATGTTTCAATGGATGCATTGGGATTTCTTGCATCAATCATAGATTTATTGGTTTTTTTATATAACAGACTCTCAACTTGTGTTAATGATATCCTATAAATTCCAGTACTGTACAAGGCATAAGCTACTCCCCATTCATCAGAACTATATGTCCTCTTGATGGAACATTTGTCAGTGCACTTTCGCCCAACCAACAAATCCTCACCTTTAGACATATCTCTCAACTGTCCCAATTCCAGTGGAACTGTCCCACCATCCCGATTGGCACCTTTATCCCAACTTGCAGGAAGCTGGGAGGTACCAATGTGAGCCATTGCCATGGGCACCTGAGCCAACAGGGATGGGAGTGGTGTTGGGGGTGGCTTAGCGCTTCAGAGCACAGGACACATTCCCAGGGTGTGCAACCATTCCTAGTGCACCGTGACCACGCCCCCTAATGTGAAACAAGCACACCCCTAATGTGACACAAACATGTTCCCTAACATGACATAGACATGCACCCTTTCGATGTTGTGTTGCAATTTGCAATGTTGGGAGATATCCCTGCTATTTAGCGCCACAGCTGACAGTGAGAAGAGAGCTGCCAGGACCTAACCTTTCCTATTCATTAAAACCAGGGAAAATCACCTTTAAGCACTGGTAGGATTTTATGTTCATTATTTTTAAAAATGCAAAAACAAAGAATATCTAAAAATATTAACATTTACTAGTAGCAAATGTAGCAGATGAGAAAAAAAAAATCAATGACAACATCATAATGTATCACAGAAGCTTTCTGGAATGCTGCATGTCACTCTTTAACAACAGTCAATTAGAAAGTCCAAGGACAATTGGCACAAATTGTAATGGTACAGGGTTTATTATTTAATATGTTCACTAGTCAAAGTTCATAATATTCACTGATTGCTATAACTTGTGACATAGCTAATCTAAAGTTCAAAAGTAAGGGAAATTCCCTGAATTCCCTGCAGTTCAGAAAAAAAGTAATTTTGATTATGTGCTATCCAATCTACGAATGGTCCTTAGTAAAAGGCTTAAGCTGCACTACCATCTAATAAATTATTTTACTAAGGTGCACTTCACACTACCTGGAGTGCTGGGGGATGCTACATGCAATCATTTTTTGGGGCTCCTCTGAAAATCAGTGGGAAGCAAGATAACCATTCACAACTACTCAATAGATTTTTGTAGCTTGTGATTGGTACTCCTGCTCACCCCACCCCCCTGCACTGCCATTTAAAGTTGGTTAGCTATGTAATTGGGAAAAACTGCTACGGGGAAGAACATCTTAGTAAACGTTTAACTTAGCTTTAAGACTCAATGCAATATCCCTGTGTGTATAGAATTCTGGAGGGTTGAAGTATTGAATATTGTGTCTGCTTGTCAATCTGAGAACTGTTTTCAAATAGTGTGTTTATATTTTATTTATGGTCGTCTACAGTATTAAGAGCAAGATTTACATGGAACAGTATTTCTATATATGCACAGTTGTGAATACTTTATAGGTCACTGTATACATTTTTATTCACAGCCCCATTGTGAGTGCTTATGGCCTATTTGCACATGCGATATGCTTGTTCATTGAGGTTTGGAAACTGGGACACGGCAGCGCATGCCTTAGACTAGTGAAAACGGCATCACCAGGCGCATCCTATAAACACCTCATTATTTTAAAATCCTAACAAACTGCTTGTTTGACCTTCATTTATATTTTATACATGTCATGAATGTATGACATTGGGGGATTTCCTAAATCTAAAATGAAAAAATGTTTTACTTGACTCTACATGGCAAAAGAAATGAACATTCCTTGGAAAGTACCATCATCACCTCCAACGTAAGTAAGCGTGTGGTCAATCTGCATAGCCTAAAAGTCCTGCATTCCCAGGTAAAGTCAGGAATTCATGTATGTAAACTATATGCACCTGTCAACTAATTCAACAAATCAAAAATCTTGTTGTGTGCATGGTAAGGTCCATCAGTGATGCAGCATCACTGCAGATATCCCAAAAGACTGTGGGGTGCCTATTACCACCCTGTACAACACAGTGTCCTCTGCAAAATTTACCGGGGCTGGTGCAGATTTGGTCACACAATTGGAGTAAATTACTGTTAAAGGAAGAGCATGGAAATATAACATATTGAGATGTATCCACCTCCGCATCAGCAGCATATGTGAATATTTGTACCTAGAGCAGGTGTAAAACAAATGCTCCTCCTAACAGACGTATATGTGTGTTTCTGCAGGACTACATAAGCCTCATGTACATACACACACCTCTACTGTGCTTGACCAGCGTTAGAACCCCCTCCCATCCCACCTCTCCAGCACCAGGCAGGCATAAGTTTATGAATCGCACAAGTCAGCATAGGCACATATGTGTGTACCCATTTCCTGGGCATATGCAGTGATTTCATGTAAATTAGCATACATCCCACGCTGCACCAGCCTCTCACTATTTACCCACACACATTCATATACAGTTCCATAGAAATAGGTACACACTCCTCAAACAGACTTTCACAATGTCACAGACCCGGGATTTTGTGGTTGGACTATTCATACTGCACCAAGACCCGGATTTTTCAGCGTGCCTCTGCAAAAACCCGGGTTTTTGGTGCAGTATGAATGGGGTATAATTTACTTCTGACAATATGGACATGTGAATGAATGTCCAATGTGGCAGGGACTGATGTGAATTATTACATATTATCTGTACAGCGCTGCTTAATATGATTGGTGGTATATGAATAATTGATAATAAAAAAGTACCCACTGGTGTTTTTTAAAATATTGTTTTTAATGCATGTAAACATGCCTGACATTTGAAACTATTGTTTCTAGTTTTACTAGATTCGTTGACGCATTTACTTGCACTGCATTGAGATGGCATTTTTGGAATACTATTTGATTTTACTTCATTTAAAATCATCAAGAATACTACACTGATCTCTGAAACCCTAGTAAAAATGCAGGTTAAATGCCATTCGGTATGTGGCTCAACACGAATATATTCTCACATGCAAATGATGTTGTTTTCCCTTTAGAACCTACAAAGGGCTCATACATTAATTCAGTGGTAGAGCTTGAACATGGTTTGATATTCCACTTTAAAGCGTATTCAGCATGGCGTATAGAAGAGGCCATTGAAAAGATGATATTTAAAGACTATTTGCTACAAATAATCTTAGTGACATTTTATTTTTGTTTTGTTTCCAGCAAAACAATCCTACTTTTTACATTTGTTTTGTAAATAATCTGGTCGGGTGTCTGCATAGATTTTGGACAATGTTTCATATTAGAAGTTTTTCTCTGGCACTTCAGTTGAAACAAAACATTTCATCAAATGTATCATAATTACAACATGTAATAAATGTCCATAGACATCTTCATAGTGTCATTGTGAATATTTCAAAATAATGAAATTCCTTCTAATTGTGATTGGATCAAGAAAAACATCTGAATATGGAAATGCTGGTTTTCTGGGTATAGCTATGTTCAGTAACCGTATGTCTGTTAAGAGGCTTATTTTTTTCTTAATCCGCAATAGGGCAGGTGCAAATATTCACTGATGATGGTGATTTGCAATCAACCAGGTGCATATACTGCAAGCACATTTTGAAATGTGTATGGGTGGAAATACACAATTATTCTGTGCTCTTTTTTAAATTAACTTATTTTGCAACAAATTCTGCATCAGGCGCATAATGTCATTGCTGGTTTTAAAGAAAAAGTTAAATTTATTATAAAGCAAAATAAAACCTTGAACATCTGAGTACAGATGCTTAGCTTTGTACTGGATGTACACTGAATTCACTTTAATAAATAAGATTTAAAGCACAATAAGTGTTGTTAGAAATGTGTTTCACTATGTATTGTAAAATACACATGCAATACAAAGTGTTTCAAATGATGATGATGTTACAACATTATTTGTGTGGCTCATATTTGACCTTGTATGGCAGTTTCATCAACACTCCCTGTTGCAACAATTTTTACATAAACGAATACAGTCTCCAATTTCAGCTGTGTAGCATTCTGCTCATACTGGAACTACATTTCACCTCTACTTTCTCACCAGTCACTCTGGCCCTTGTCTCTTCACTGCTCAACTGGCACTAACCCCCACCTCCCCCCGATTATTTCCCCATTGCCTCTGTATTTACTGCTCGTAATGCTGCCTTTATTGTACTGTGCCAGAATATTACATTGCTGTTGTTTTACTACTTATTTCATTACTGATTACATTGCCACTGTCATACCTACGTAGATACCATCCAGGATTCTTCACTATCTAGGCTCAGACAACCTCATGGCCCCATGCACCATTCTGAATGTTACCTAAATAAGCTTCTGTACCATCTAGACCCTCCAGGACTCTGTACCACCTAGGCCCCTCAACCATCATGGATCTCTCTAGATCATTGCTTCAGTATCTTGCAGGCCATTGCACCATAGAGAACCCCACTATACCTACTGTTCCTATTCCATCCATTAATAACATTATGATTCAGAACTCTATATGCACCTTCTAGGCTACTGCACCAGGACCCCATTGTGCCTTTTGTCCCATTGACTCCTACTGTCTCATTAGAATGTAAGCCCTCACAGGCAGGGATCTCTACCCTATGTCTCATATCTGTACCCTATGTCTCATGTCTGCCCACCGTCCGTCCTCTTCTCTGTTCCTGTTTTGTCTTCTGCTGAATTGCTTATCTGTACCCATTGTTCTTATCTATATCTACTTATATAATCTTGTAATTTTGTTGTATTCTCTAACTCCCTACGTCTGGCGCTGCAGAAGCCTTGTGGCACCTTATAAATAAAAGATAATAATATATTGTACAGCACATTTGTTGTCAGTCTATTATTTATATACTATTAAGGCACCACAGATTATGTACCATAATGTGCATACAACTACTGTCTGGTGAGTCAGCTCTCTACCATCCTGGCTCATTAGTTGTGTGTGGTTCCAGTCCATCATCTGCATAATTTAACATTCTACTCCTGTGTACTGTATTTGTCCATTGGCTGTGTTCCACCTTAGTCATCTGTGTGCAATATCAGACCATCATATTGTCATTCTCAAAGTATCATATTGTTATTTGTGTACCATCCTTGTCCATTAGCTGTGCATCATCCTAATTCATAGGTTTTGTGCGATTCTAGTCTATTAACTGCATTTAAGTCAACTACTGGAATACCAAGATGGCCAATCACCTTCATATCAATTTTATTTAGTAGCTTTATACCACTGGTGCTAGTATGATCCACTAGC
This sequence comes from Mixophyes fleayi, assembly GCF_038048845.1. Lineage (NCBI taxonomy): Eukaryota > Metazoa > Chordata > Amphibia > Anura > Limnodynastidae > Mixophyes > Mixophyes fleayi. Next base: position 80,656,305 of record NC_134403.1, on the reverse strand, counting down.
TGTGTACAAATATTAACCTGCTAACCAAGTAAAGTTGTTTTTAATTATAAGTGAATAGCTCAGTCCCAATAGTTGTGTACAATTGCAGCACATTTCTGGCCCAACTAATTTACGCTTAGATACCTTGTGCATTATGACCACTCACAAAATACACTTTAAAATATTGTCCACATTTAATACTTAGTTAAACACAAATACATATCCCTACAGTAACAGCAGGCATGCAAAAATCCCTCCTGGAACACAACATACAGCTTGCAACAAGATTAGACAATTATTTGGAGGTGAACAATAGAAGAGACATTTACACTTATCTTGTCCTAACCAGGTAAGCTGTACAATGTTTTGGGCTTTTATTTACCTGTGAAGTGCAGAGAGTCATCAGGTTGATACCAGTAAGCAGACATTACATTGTCGAGTCACATATGTCCTCTGTTTTAGTATAACGTCCTGAGCTCAGATTTCACTTGAGTTCTACCCTTTCCACCACTGGCCTCTCACCGTCTTGTTATATCCTGTTCCCCTTATGAAAAGAGGAACCTGATTTTGCAATGAAAGATATTTAAAACAACAGTCGTATCCTCCTTGCATTTATATTTTAGAATTTCCTAGCTGGGGCTTATGTGTCCAAATAGAAGATGTATATCAAGTCAAATGACATGACACCAATCACAGTAAAATATTATTACAGTTATGCATATATCACTGGAAGAGCCAGATGAACATGGTGGCTGGTTCACCCACTCACTCCACAGACATGCTCAGTTGCGCTCTGCAGTTTACACAAAGTAGCTTATTTACAATCATCATCATCAACATTTATTTATATAGCGCCAGCAAATTCCGTAGCGCTTTACAATTGGGAACAAACATTGATGAAACAATACTGGGTAATACATACAGACAGAGATGTAAGAGAACCCTGCTCGCAAGCTTACAGTCTATAGGACAATGGGAGTTAGAAACACAAGGGCATGTGCTACATAATATTGCACAATGGACCAGCTAGAACGCAAAGGTAAAAGTATTGAGTGGGCTGTGTGTGTTGCAATGTTGGTCAGAGGGTTGTTGTCTTGTGTTAGCTGTATAGAGGGTGGTAATAGGGGAGATTAAGATGGTGGTTGAGGAATATCATAAGTTTGTCTGAAGAGGTGAGTTTTCAGTGAATGCTTGAAGGTTTGAAGACTAGAGGAAAGTCTTACTGTGCGAGGGAGGGAATTCCACAACGTGGGTGCAGCCTGGAAAAAATCCTGTAACCGAGAATGGGAGGATGTGATGAGAGTGGAGGAGAGACGTAGATCTTGTGCAGAAAGAGGTGTCGAGTGGGGAGATATTTCGAGACCATGATCATAAAGCTCACTGAAAATGCAGTTTATTCTCTGTTGTAACATTATACATCTGATTATTCATCCTCTGCTGGGGCCAGACAGAGTCTACAAAGCAGCTCGGCATTCAAAACAAATCAGCCTATATTTGTGTACACGCCTTATATCCAAGACAGATTTGCTAAGCCAGATGATGTCACAGATAGCTCCATCATTTACTAGATTGTTCAATATTGTGTCTACTGGTGTCACTACTGTCCCAGTAATATATTAGAGGCCAAGTGCGAGGCTGAGTGACTGACCGGAGCTGTGTAGCTTCTTTTAAGAAAAGTTTGAGAGAATTGGCATATTGACAGTCCAAGCCTGCCCTCTGCATCTAGTTTTGCACCACTGCACACCTATATGCACAGCAAGATAGCTGCTTTTGTGTAAGGGAGCACTGTTGCTCTGGAAGATTAACCTTTACTTACTGTATGTCACAATTTTGCACCAAAAACGCTACTATTTTAGCCATGTGCATAAAATATTAAAATGAGCTTTAAAATGAGTATCACAATATACTGTAACAATAACAGAAATGTAAAATCAGTCTTCTTAATACTGGATATTGCTTGTGTAAAGAAAACATCTATGCCCTTGAACTACTCCATGCACACTGAGTATATTTACAACAAGTCAGATGTATTTATTTAATTTCATGAGTTATGCGTGACACACAGACTTCCTGCAGCAGTCTGACAGAAGATCCCCACCGCTACCCTGTGCTGAGTAGAAATACTCTATGCTGATAAAATTATGTTGCACAGACAATTGTTATGGTGCTGACTACTTCATTTCCTGTACATACACAGTTTTAAAAACAAAATAGTTATACTTACCAAAAAAGCTCATAAAATGAAGAGTAAAAAAAATGTGTATATTTTCCCTAGGATTAAAACACATTCCCAATTTGGAATATCTTCAGTTCTATTACAATGACGGTAACGCTGCTATTGGTAGCTGTTCATTTTTAAGGCTTCACTCAAAAAGGCATGTATAAATCAAATATGTTTTGCTAAACTTTAAGGAAAAAGCTATCATAATTAATAATGGGTTTTATTTCAACTCTAAGCACTCAATGGCTAAAAATATGAGGGTTTTATCCTCAGAAAAGCATAGTCTCTTTCTTTCCCAAAGAAGGGAGGCCATTATACATACATTTTTAGTATAAATGCCACAGGCAAAAAAAACAACATTCTCTTCACTGATGTATATGACTATTCTCAAAAAACAGGCTATGATTTCATACATCTTTTACAATGTAATATACAACTGAAATTGCACACAAATGCTAAGGGCAAAACATAGAAAAAAATAGGTTAAATACTATAGTCAAACTACAAGTCCCAGCAAGCCCTGACAGCCGTGGATCCAGAGGGCCCAGCAGCCAGGGCCTGCTGGAATGTGTAGTTTCACAGTAGTAAAAAAACAGAAAAAACACACACAAAGGGCTAGATTTACTAAGCTGCGGGTTTGAAAAAGTGGGGATGTTGCCTGTAGCAACCAATCAGATTCTAGGTTTCATTTATTTAGTACTTTCTACAAAATGACAGCTATAATTTGATTGGTTGCTATAGGCAACATCCCTACTTTTTCAAACCCGCAGCTTAGTAAATCTAGCCCAAAGACTGTTCAAAAAAACACCTCCAAACCCCTCATTTACCTTATCTTTTAGTAGTGCATAGTGAAATAGACGAAACAAGTGAGACAAACGCAACTTGCCACTAGCAGAGCTACACAAAGAATGAATTAACTCAAATAACCTAAAGGGGTCAACACACATTGAGCCAATCAGATTGTTTTACCAAATAAAAAAAAAAGGGCCTATGAGTGATAAAATACTCACTAAATTTTAACATGTACTCCATTTATATCATGTAGTGCATACAATGGTCACAAAGGGCCTGATTCATGTTTAGGCGTAAGTCGGTTTGTGTGCTGTATCTTGCATAAAATAACTCACAAATGGACCATACGCCATTGAATGTAATTGTTTGCAATTCATGTCGGAATGCAAATGACATGTACTACTACTTACGACTTGAGAAGAGGAATGGGGGAGTGAAGGGGCATACTAACATAGGTCATGTTCAGTAAGGGCATGCCGAGGGCGTTTCAACGCAGATACAGCCCATTCAATGGCTGGGTTTCTCGTACGTATGCTTGGTATATTATACATACACTTGTGCACATACTGAAGTTTGATCTGTATGTCAACATATGGCAAGTACAACAAGGCATACTCCCAACCAAATTCAAATGAATACGTATATTGAGATACGCTTGGATTTATATAGAGTCAGAACTACACACATGTTCCATGCTCTCTTTTAAAATGCATCTTACATGCAAGTTGCATTCGGACCTGAATTGGGCGCACAGTGTATAGCCCCTTGAAAGTTTTGTTGAAGGTGGTAATGTGCCTCTATAAGTTAAGTTAAATAAACAATAAGGATCCTGTGTACTAATGTTCATAGAGCTGCAGTGCACAGTTATTGAGGCAGAGTGGCATCATATGTAATATTGTGTTACTATCTACAAAGCAGCTCTGCTCAAATTATGGGTTTTTAGTGCATGGAGGATGGGAAATAGTTGCACACACATCAATATTTTGTCAACTACTGCAAGAGCAGCTAAACACTTGCTGGGTTCTGAGATTTATGGATGGTAAACCTGCATAACTGACCACCAGTGACTGTCAGTCAAGGCCAAGGCTCTGCGACCTGCTGAACGGGGAAATGCTAATGTGGGCGAGTTCAGGAGTAATGAATAGGTTTTATGGAACTCTATAAGTCTAGGACACATGCTGTGCAGTGACTGTGAGAAGCTTCCAGGTTGTGCTGTTACTTGTGATTCTATGGTGTTTTTATCCTGCCTAGCTTCTAATCTTATCTATTATCTGTCTATCCTGACCTTGGCTTTGGACTTGGTCTATTCTCCTGGCTATTGATTTGATGCTGCATCTCTACCTGCCTGTTGTTGAACCTGACCTGCATACTCTGACTCTGAATTAGGATACTGTTTTACTACTGTGGTTTCTTAGGTCTGGTGCTTTCTTCCCCTTGCTGATCAACACAACTGCCTCATTCATAGGTTCTAGGTGCAACTGAGTAAGCATCACTCAGTGTAAGTGGTTCATTGGCGTTTATAGGCAGGGAATAAGCCTTGATCTGACATTCTTAAGGATGAAGATAAATACAAACAGCAGCTTGTTAATTTAACCAGCATGTAAAGTTATATTTTACATTCAATGCAGGAAAACCTGTTTGTTAGTTCTTTAGAGCAAAACAGCTACATACTTTACATAGATTTTTTTTAATTCTATAGTTCTTGGCTAGTAAAGTTGGCAACATATCTTGCAATCAATTTGTTTTGGCACGACTATCGCCATCACGACCATGACCAAACCTTGGGTCAGTTTGGCAACTGATATTTCACTGGGTGTGCCAAACAAATAGATCTCACTGGCTCAATGTTTTCTTTTGCCAGATGACTGCAGACATTTGCTAATGCAGTCCTTACACTCTGACTCAGACTGTTATCATATATATCCCACTTGTCCCAATTTGGGGGGTACTATCCTGCTGTCCTGATTATCATAACTTTGTCCCAATTCAGGGTCCGTTGGGAGATATGTCCAACTGAGTGAAGATCCTTCAATGCCGCATGTACCAGTGGCAGGTATGCACAGTACTGAAGAGGTGGTATTGGGGATGGGCCTGCTGGGCGGCCCAGCACTTCCAAAGCACTGGACGTTGCTGGAGGACATGACATGCCCACAATCTGGCATGGTATGTACCCATGGAGATTGGTCACGTCCCCTTCTCATACACACACCGCCGCAAATCAGAGTTGCTCAAACTCTTTTACAAATCATTTGTGTTGGGAGGTATGATAACATGTCCCAGCCGAGTGAATCTTGAGCATAAGTTTTTTTTTAGTATAAGTTTCCGATTTTACCAACAGTTTGCCATGAACTCACTTTAAATGGCGTAACACGGATGTGGTTCCTAGATGGTTAAGGTCCCTACCTCTACTGACTGTGGCTTCACAAACGCTACAAATGGCTAGACAACTGTTGTCAGGATTTGTGTAGAAATAATTCCACAGATAAGACGTGGATTTATTGGTTTTATGCCCAGGCATGACAATGGCCTCCTTCTTATCACGTGCAAGAACTGCTTCCACTGGTGCAGGACTTACACAAACAACATCATCCTCATCAACATCCTCATTAGCGCCCTCTTCAGCTACACAAAGATCCCCCTCATCCCGTTGCAATTCCAAAGAGGCATCCTCAATTTGTGTATCCAGACCTATTATTTGTATTTCAGCAATGACAATTAGCAATGGAGCAATGGCGCTCTCCTCTTTGTGTTTTACCTATATAACACAGTACAATCTGACTGCAGATTTAGAAGACCAAGGCTGCCAGACCTATTATTTCTATTTCAGCAATGACAATTGGCAATTGAATAATGGAGCTCTCCTGAATGTCACTGGAGACTTTGAAGAACACTGCTACCCCTCCTCCATGATGCTGCCCAACTGCACTAGAGACTGCAAAGAACTGTGCTACCCCTTCTGTGTCCCTCTGTGGAATGGCACTGGATCGCCGTGGAGGGCGGTACTTATAGGATCCAAAGCTCGCGAGATCCAAGGACGTAGCGAGCAATTCCAAGGGCGTGCAAAAGTATTGATCCGAGCTCGGATCTGCTAAGATCGGGTGTGTTCGGTTCTCAGGGAACCGAGCCTGAGCATCTATACTTTTAATAGATGACCAAGCAAAATTCTGTCCAGAAACAGGAAAATAAAGAGACAAAGTTATTTCAATAGCTTTTATAGATCAATAATTCAATCTAAAAAAACAAGTGTAAAAATAATCTAAGTCCTTTTCTCCAATAATCTCAAGATAAGTTTTTAGATCGGAGTTTATAATGTTCCACTGTATATAGCTGTTGCAGAGGTGCACTCTGTTTAATAAAACACTATTGAAATAACTTGTCTCTCTATGTTTCGATTGCATGAATTCCTCTGAGGTGGCAGTAATTGGAGAGATCTGACATTATTTCCATGTGCCATCTGTTGTACCATCACAGGACTTTTTATATGGGAAAGTGTACTTATATACGCACAAAAAAATATCAAAAACATTAACGTGTACAAATGTGACAGATGAAATAAAAATAGCCAAGATGTCCCCTTCCTCTTAAGACCTAAATTAAAGTCACCATTTTAAAATGAATATATATTAAAGGCTATGTACTAATAAGATGAATATAGCATTATAGACCTGGGGGTAAATGTATCAAGCTGCGAGTTTGCAACTCCAGCGATTTTCTCAGGAGAGTTGAAACTAGCCGATGTATGAAGCTGAGTTTTCATATAAAATCGCCAGAGTTCTGCTTCTGTCAAAATCGCTACTTGCAAAATCGCCAGAGATCAAACTCACCACTGTTTGCCACTGCAGCTATACAAGTCTACAATGTATGAAGCTGCGAGTTAGCAAACTCAGGAGAGTTTGCTTCTAAACACGCCAGATACAACACGCTGCTTGATAGCAGCGTGTTATATCAACACATCACTGTTACACTGCCCTGGCAGTGTTAAAAAATTAAAGAACAGATAAAAGTTTGAAAAAAAAAAAAGCGTGAGGTCCCCCCACTATTCATGCTTAACCCTAGTGCTGCCTGACTAGTGCTGGTCCCGTGAAAATCGGGGAAAAATTTTGCGTGGGGTCCCCCCGATTTTCCCTTTACCAGCACTAGGCAAACCAGCCAGGGTTGGCGGCACTACAGCAGGGGGACGCGTGGCAGGGGTCCCCCTGCCATAATGACTAACCAACCCTAGACTGTTCAGCGCTGGGCTGGATTCCCTAGGGAGTGGGGTCCGCCGAAAAAAACGAGCGGGCCCCCCCCCTAGAAAGAACCAGCCCAGTGCTGATAGCACTAGGGCTCTTCCTACTACCCCTGGGCTGTGGGTAGTAGGGTAATACGGCACTAAATGGTTAAAAGAAATAAACTGACACTAATTTTGTTTGTGGAACTACAAGTCCCAGCCAGCCAGGTTGCCAAAAGCAGTGTGGCCATGCTGGTGCTTGTATAACTACAAGCACCAGCATACCCACGGCAGCCAGGGCATGTTGGCACTTGGAGAACCACAAGTGCCAACATGCCCTGACATTCCTGGCTTGCTGGGCCCTGTAGTTCCACAAAGAAAAAAGTTAACAAAAAAACAACACCCTCATACAAACCACACAAATTTATTAAAAATAAAAACCCCACAATAAAGACACTAACCACCCTCTTTTTAACCACAACTATTTAATAAAAATAAAAAAAAACAAATACTTACCGATGATGTCTTCTTTCTTGATCCAATGTCCCTTATTATTTGTACATCCATCTTGCTGGCTTTCCACAGTCCCAGCCATTTGTACCTCCATAAAAGAATCTGTGCCAACTGGAACACTTCACCCAGAAGGGGCACATATTTGTAATATCCCGAATCTTTAGTCTTGATTGAAGTTAAAAAAAAAAAAAAGCCAGGAGCCACCGCAAACACCTCCTACCTAGTAGGAGGTCCGTTCCGCAATGCTCTTACGCTGTTTGCGTAAGAGCTAAGTACTGTATTATGGTATTTTCCCACGCTAGTGGGGAAATCACATATTACTGTATTTAGCGCTTATGCAATTAACGTAGCGCATTGCGCATGCGCTACGCTACTTGCGTAAGCTGTAATACAGTAAATACAGCTTATGCAAGTTATCTATTCTTTTACTTTTTACCAGGGCAGTGTAACAGTGATGTGTTTGCCAAACACAGGAGAGTTTGCTAAACTCGTCAGTGTTTACATCGCTCAAAATCGCCAGAGATGACCAGCGATTTTGAACATGAGTCTCAAAATCGCAGCTTGATACATTTCCATTTTTTTTTAAAAAAATAGCGGGTAAACCCGCGATTTGCCGCGATTTCAACACGCTGGCAAAGTCGCAGTTTGATACATTTACCCCCTGCTGTGCAAAAATGTGGGTTGGTTGATTCGTACACAGGGACAGGGACAGTGATGTCATAGAAACACAGATAACTGCAGCTTTTTGACTATACTTGCCGAGGGGTGGAGCACCACAAATTGCGCCATTTTGGACACGCCCCCTTAACATTTGCCTCATTTCACCGCGAGGGCGCCCACCCACTTCATTAGGAAATAGGCAAGATGCGGGAGAATGGCCAACTCTTTGGGGAATCTGGGAGACCTACCTAGAATTCAGGAGTCTCAGAGACAGTCCGGGAGATGGGGTTAAGTATGTTTGTGACCTGTATGAGATCCCATTATCACACTGTCCTACAAACATGTGAGGAGATACAGGTGTTTATTAGGAAGTGGTGAGGTAATATTTTATAACAAAACTGCAGTGGATTGGCAGGTTAACCCTGATAAATGGATTTTACCTCCATGGTTCTGAACATTTCAATATTGGGGTTTAGTTGTCCTTTAAGACATAAACTGAGTTTCAAGAAGTATATCAGGAGAATAATGATAATACAATTAAGGGGGTGGTCCAAAAGTGATAGCAAGCGGTACATTGAAGTGAAGATTTTACTTTTGCCAACATGCATATTCCTATGACATCCTTCCATCGCCAAAATTATAGCGCAAATAGTAGAGATGCACATCTAACAGCAAAATGGGGACATACACCACTGTATAGACATGGGATTGAATTTAAGAAAAAGTCCTGTCCATTTGTGTCACACAACCCACTCTTCAAAAGTGTCCCATGATGCAATGCTTAATGATCAGTGAGGGCAGGTCTTACATCAATATGAAGATCACATCACACATTATTATGAATTATTATCACAGTGATGCATGCATACATTTGGTGTTTTTTGTAGAATTATGAAGAAATTACAGCAAGAAACTAATAATGAATGCTCTTCGCTTACCTTTTCAGAAACACACTTTTGGAATGTGGTTTTCTGCTTTTCACTTTTAGGGAACTGTCCATGCCAAGAAGAACTGAGGGAAAAGCTGGCAGATTTTTTATGTGTCCTTGTCATACTGTTGGTTAAAATCTGCATCTCGGGTTCTTTCTGTGGAGAATCTTCACAATTCCAATTATTTAAGTATTGTTGTTCCATTATAGTGGGGGCAAGAGAGGAAACCCGTAGGTTATCCTGGGATCTATGAAACAGCTTGGTTCCTGTTAAATAACAAAAGGCAAAGTAACTATTAAATCCTTGGAAATCAAAATAGATGGAAGACTTTTCTAACAAGATAAGAAATGAAGCAGCTATTTCCCATAATTGAATTAAGCATGCATATATGTGTATACATTTATTTTGCTATGGAACAATAAAAAACATGGTTTTGCATGGGTCTAAATGGTCCGCCCAGTGCCATCTACTCTGAGTATTTTGGATCTTCTGGAAAGATCTGAAGCAAGAGTGAAATCATCCTCTAAACCTCCTTTAACTTTAGAAACAAAACATTTTGGATTTCATCTTAAATTACTGCTCGTATTAGCATCACTTATGGTTTAACTGAATCCTGCCAGTGGGCGGGGGGACTGGGACTGTCCTTGTTAGCTGTGCACATTTTTGTATGTTTAAAGCCCCTTACATTGCTTGCAGTACACCTGGATGAGGCAATATGTGTCCCAATAGAAGTATGAGGTCTTATCCCCACTAATCCAAAGCTAGTAGAACAATCCTTTGGTGCAATGGAAATAGCCAGTCACCCCTCCACACAGCAAGGAACAACTCTTAGGGGGGAATTTAATTGGCCGCATTACTGTAAAAAAATACCGTGGCCTGCACACTACTACCGACATTACAGTAATAGTATGCATAATTACCGTTAATACGGTAATTTCAACACCGCCTTTTTGCTCGCGGCTCCCTGAGCTATGAGCAGATAGCAGGGTTACAATTACCGTATTAACAGTAATAGGTTTTCCGCAGCTGTATTCTGAGGGAATTGATTTCCCCCCTAAAAATGGGCTCTCTTCACCCCCCTATTTAATTTCAATAATTTCATTTAATAAAATTAAATGCCGTCTTTGCTCTTATAATCTAGGCATAATGTTGCACAGGTGCTTTGTTGCTATTTATACACAACAGTTTCAGAGTCTGACATAACTTATTATCAGTATAAATATTAGAGGTCATACTCTTTCAGAAGCTTCTCATTTACAGAGTTGCTTGACTGACACCTCAAACAAGTATACTGAGATCCTCACCTGCCTATCTAAAGATTAGATTAGCTACTCACATCAGACATTTCTACAGTCTTTTGCATAATCTTGTTTAGGAAATTGTTTCAGCCAAAATTGGCCAGCTCTAACTTTTAACTCTAGTCTGGCAATCTTTACTGGATCCCAGTTTATACAGAAGAATTCAAGCTCTGGGCATCTCTCATGTAAGTGATTATTAGCTGTATCCCATGCACCAGCTACAGGACAGGTGTAAGAGCCGACTGATAGAGATGGCGGACGCGTTTGCATGCTAGAACATGTGTTTACAATTAAGAGCATCTGTAAAATCGCATTTTATGTACAGTAGGCATTAATAATATCCTGATAAAGATATTTCATGTACAAAAGTAAGAAAAAAAAGAAAATTATTTTAATTCATGATTATATTTACAGGTGTTAATGTATTTAATCATTTTCTGTGCGTTCTAATGGAACTTTTTATTGTACATATGCATTGTGTGTATTCTGTAGTGTGTTATGTCTGTCTGCATACGGCAGTACCATCTAGCCAAAGCGTACTTATACCCATATTCAAATGGAAATGTTTCTCCGGATCCGCTTGTACTTGAATACGGACGTACGGATGTGCAATTTACGTCCATCTTTAAAAACAAATGCATTCACTTTGCGCTCCTTGTTGAACCAGGCCACCTAAGTCTCATTCTAGGAAAAAGTCTAAGACATCAGAGTGTTTCTAAGATACTCTAGCTAAAATTTGAATTAACTAAATCATTTATTGTAATTAAATTTTTGCCTCAATTCTAATTTCTGTCTGGGTTTTTTTGCAAGGCAGGTGGCTTAAATGAATTGCCCAAAAACATAAGAATACTAGGTGATCTTAAATTTGGAACTGGCTTAAATTATTTACAATTGAGGATCTTTTTAACAGTACCACTGAGTTATTTCATGTTATGTAGCTCAGACACATAACTTCAATTAGTGGTAAGCCTTACAAATGCCATAATTAAAAAGCCTAAAACATTTATATCAATAATCCAGTCTCTTGTGTGGCATGACTGACAATAAATAGGCATGTAATTAGGTTCTCTCAAGGAAAATGAGCTCTATTGGAATCACATTCTTGATACTATAAGGGGGAGATTTAAATGTTGGCGATGTGCCACACGGATATCACTGCAATGTCTGGCTGCGCACATTGCCAGCCATTACTTTAAGAATCTCCGCTCATTTTTCTGCACATCTGTATGGGATGCAAGGGAAAATGAGTGGAGACTCCTGCCACAACATTGGCGTGATATGTCTCCGTGGATGTTCCGGAGACACAATGCGCTAAATTGAATCTCCGCCTAAATGTCAACTTTAAAAAGTGTAAAAATATGTTTCTATTTGTGGTACGTTTCACTAACCAAATTCAAGAAAATATACTCATACCCTCATTTGTGCAATATAGATTGCTCGCAATCTGTGAAGATTTTCAAAATAAAACTACAACTATCCCTATTACCTATTTAGAGGCACAGTGGGCTAGTAGTTAGCACTTCTGCCTCGCAGCACTGGGGTCATGAGTTCGATTCCCAACCATGGCCTTATCTGTGTGGAGTTTGTATGTTCTCCCTGTGTTTGCGTGGGTTTCCTCCGGGTGCTCCGGTTTCCTCCCACACTCCAAAAACATACTGGTAGGTTAATTGGCTGCCATCAAAATTGACCCTAGTCTCTCCCTCTCTGTCTGTCTGTGTGTGAGTGTGTGTCTATATTAGGGAATTTAGACTGTAAGCTCCAATGGGGCAGGGACTGATGTGAGCGAGTTCTCTGTACAGCGCTGCGGAATTAGTGGCGCTATATAAATAGATGGTGATGATGATGATATACATAAATAGCATTTTTATTATATAGCATTCTATTAATGTAACAGATCAACAGCCTACTTAAACAGTTTCCACCATTATACTTATACTACTCTCAATGAAGCATGTATTTGAAACTGTTAGCAACAGATAATTCAATACATTATCCAGGTGCGTTATAGAAGAGGTTTTTATTTGGAGCAAATCTTATATGCTGCTTCTTAACCTGTGACAATACACATCTCAGCCAACTGTCAGTTTCTAGTTTCCTGCTTATCTTATTTTTTTAACAATGTAACTGAAACAAATACAGTAAAATAGATGTCACAATAAGAATATAATGATTATTTTAACCCCCTCACTTTACAACTATACATTAGGTTAGTCCCGCCTTAGCTCTGAGGTCTTCAAGCTTGGTTCTCGATACTGGCTTTGTTTAAGCCTCAGCTATCATCCTGTCAGTCTCAGTATACAATCACAACCACATCAAAAACTTTATACACCCTTGGATGTCTTTGTATTTCACTGTTGGCTGGGCTGTTGGCTCTCTGAGGTTTTCTAATAGGTGGTATAACCAAATCACCACTTGGTTTAGGTAAGCTGCTAAAACATATTCTTCCTTCATTGATAATAATATAAGAAACACTTGCTTTCTGACTAACCACTTGTCGAAATGCACTAAAGTTACCAGTCCAATCTATCAAGTTACCAGTCCAATCTAGATCCACAGAGTATGTAAGTTTAAGGTGATCTTTTACCGATACCTTCATATTCATGTCTTGAGATCATCTAAGATATTACATGAGTCTCTTGGCTGCTCACATGTCTACAGATAATTCCCATTGCAGAACAATATCTTCATATGTAGTTGTTGTCACATACCACAATTTCCTTAGTGGTGGTCTGAACATCATGCTAGTTATATTAACATCGCCTTCTGACATCAGACAGACTGTAAACATTATCTACACTTAGTATCTTGGCATCCTGTAAAACTTGTTGATTTTAATGAATAAGATATTCTTCAAATTTCTCTGACACTTCACCCTTGCTCTGAAGCAGGTTGACTATTATGTATCTTAACTGTTCATCGATGAATGTGAGAATTTTTTTCTACAATCCTGGGGAGGAAATTAAATTCCCTGCAATGTGCTGTCGGACATCACGGCTTATTTCCGCATACTAAACATCAGTGAAGATACATCTCTACAGTATGCCTTCACACTTTGTTCTTTCTGTTAGACTGTTAGATTGTGGGTAGTAGACAGAGGAAAAGTTGAATTTAATGGCAATAATGTGACCTCCAAATCTTCAACATAAACGGAGTTCCCCGGTCAGATAGATTCTCCTGTGAACACCCGTGCAGATTGAAGATCTCTTAAATAAAGAGATCAGCTAGAAGTGGACCATTGAGGAGTACAAAATGAGTAGCTCTAAGATATGAAAGGTGGCAGACCTGTGATAAAAGCCATAGCCAAGTGAGGCCAGGGACGATCAGGAACAGGTAACAGAATCAAGGGTTGATATGAAATTTGTTAAGGCACTTTGTGTTGGGCACAAATGGGACATGCATAAATAAATTGCTTGACATCAATATGGAGGGAGGGCCACCAGTAAGTCCGATTGAATAACTCCCGCATAGCCAGAGAAGTGCAAAGTAGGGCAGGGCCAATTGAGTAACCGTCAGGGCCAGATTAAGGGAATGGGGGCCCCTGGGCTAAGGGGGCCTCCATTTCCCCGTGAGCCCCCCACCCCAAGCACTGACTTACCTCTTTCTGTTCTGTCACTGTAGTCCTTCCGCCGCATGCTGTAAGCTCCTTACTGAGGAGATTTCGTGAGAGTGAGGCTGACGAGATCTCCTCAGTAAGGAGATTACTGAGCGCCACGGAAGGACTACAGTGACAGGCTCAGCAGCATTGATAGGGCCGGGGGCTCCACCGCCCCTGCACCGATCAATAATGCCACTGAGTCTGTCAAGGGCCCCCTGGATGTCCGAGACCCTGGGCTGTAGCCCAGTTAGACCTTGGGTTAATCCAGCCCTGGTAACCGTGGCTAGTTTTGGAGCCGTGGGTGAATAGAACCAAGAAAGCAAAGATATTATTCGAAGAAGATGCTGGAAATAGCGCCGGATTTACCGCTAGGCAACCTAGGCAACCTAGCGACTCTCGGGGGCACAGCTGGGGGGGGCAGGAGCAATTAAAAAAAATAAAAATAAAATTCGGCCCCTCCCCCGAGTCGCGCGGGGGGGGGTGCCGCGAGTCGGGGGAGGGGGGGTCGGGTGCCGCGAATCGGGTCCTGGCAGCCTCTTCTCCTCTCAGTGTCTCAGTGATAGAGAGAGGAGGAGAGGCTGCCGGGACCCGACGAGCGATCACGTGACTTTTTTTTTTTAAATCTGGACTGACCGAGGAGGAGCAGCGCGCCGGAGAAGAAAGGCAATAGAAAGGTAAGTAAAACAACGGAGGGACAGAGGTGGTGATGGTGAAGGGGCACAGAAGTGGTGATGGTGATGGGCACAGAGGTGGTGATGGTGAAGGGCACAGAGATGGTGATTGGCACAGAAGTGGTGATGGTGATTGGCACAGAGGTGGTGATGGTGAAGGGCACAGAGGTGGTGATGGTGAAGGGGCACAGAATTGGTGATGGTGACTGGCACAGAGGTGGTGATGGGCACAGAGGTGGTGATGGTGAAGGGCACAGAGGTGATGGTGAAAGGGCACATGTGATATTGTGAAGGGGCAAAAGTGACAATGAAGGGGCACAGTGTGATGATAGAGGGACAAAAGTGACAAGAGCACATACTTGGATTTATGCGTATTATTTTTGCAAACAACTTAAGTAAGTATTTCTGGCGTGACTTCAATATTTATTAAGTTGTTTTGACCCAACTACTTAAAAAAACAAGACTACTTGGTAATTATTTAGGGGTGCCTTTTTCTGCAGCAGGGTGGCCTTGCTTTTTTCACATGTTAGGTACGCCCCCAAAGATGCCAGCCACGCCCTCACCTCCTTTGTCGGCTGCGCGGCGGCACATGCTTTCATATCTACTTAACTATAGGGGTATATGGTAGGCATGCGGCGGCACATGCTTTCACTTCTACGTAACTATAGGGGTATATGGTAGGCTGCAAAAATATAGGGCTATGGATTGTTTCAGGGAGGGGGCCCAAAAACAGTATCCTGCCTAGGGCCCTATGAGGTCTAAATCCGGCTCTGGCTGGAAAGGATTGTAAGAGAACCTAACAAACCCTCTCCTGAACCCGTTGGGCGCTGTCGTTTCCTGGTCTTTTAGGACACATACCCAGAATGTAGGCTTTCTACTTTCTCTGGACTGCAGTTTCCAAGTCATACAGAACCCTCCCTCTCCTTCTCCTCCTCTGAAGTCCAAACCATCTATTTGTTTTCTCCATTCCACCTCAACATTGCTGTCAATTATTGACCCCTTATCCCAGGCTACAAATTTCTTGCAAATTCACAGCCTAGCTTTCTCACTTCCTATCTTCTGACCTACCCACTCTCATCAGCAACACCATAACACCTTGATCCAAACCTTTTCTTAGTCTTACTTGTAACACTCTTGTCTCCTATCTCTCTCTCCAGCTACCTCCCCAATTTTCTCTTCTCACTTGCTTCCAAACAATTTGATTGGCTTTTGTACAAGCACCTAACCCACTTCATGACTTCTCTGCAGAGTTTTTTACAGTTGACCATCCACTTCTCCGGAACACCCTAAACTTCCTTGACATTTACAGAACTGTTCTCCCCTGGTTCACCCCCTACCTTTATAAAGTTTCCTGCAGTGTCTCTGCCTCTGGTACATCTTCCCATTAATCTGTTGGGGTCCCTCATGACTCTGTTCCCGGCCCTCTGCTTTTCTCTGTTTCTCTTCACTCTGTGAATATGCTCCTTCAGCCTCCACGACCAGCTCTATGCAGACAATACCAAAATCTACCTCCAATTCTTTCACCTCTTTCCTGTTCTTTTTCCTGTGTGTCCAATTGCCACTCTGCCATCTACACTTGGAAGTCGCAACACTACCTAAAACTCAACATGTTGAAAACAGAGCTCATCCTCTCAGTGTCATTGTCACGCTCTAGTCTCCCTCACCGTTGGCAACATCACATTACCCAGGTCCCCATGCTCACTGACTTTTTGTCTTCCATGAATCTGCCCTCAGCTTTACTTTCCATCCAGTCCTCAGCAATGTCATGTAACCTCCACTTTCAAATGTTACCAGAACATGCTATTGTCACATTCTGGTCATTATCAAAATCCTTATCTCCTATTACCTCCCACCTTAAATACTTCTCCTGCTATCTGGCCTCTGTCTCACATTTCTATCCCCGCAACCGTTCACTTAAGCTGGGTACACACTACACTGTTTTCATCCAATAATCGGCTCAAACAGCCGACATACGACCGCTCGTTCAAAAGCCGGGTCAGTGTGTGCAGTGACACGATGGTCGAAAGTCTGCCCAAATGGACGATTATCACCTCATTTGGTTGGTCGTACCGTTTAATATTTTCGGTCCAATCTCGTTTCCTCTGTGTAGTGTGTATAAACTTCCGACCGATCCACAACAGTGAGTACGAAATTAGAGTCATTGCTCACGACAACATGGCTGTAAAAAGTCGCTAAAGGGACGTCCGCTCTTCCCTTTATCGTCCTAAACAAGGCTAGTCTGTATGCAGTCCATGGACCGAGCGATCGGACCATCGGTCCCATGTAAAATCGCTCTGCATAAAAAGTTGGTCGAAATTTCTGTAGTGTGTACCCAGCTTTACCCAACCTGATTCAACTCCCTCTGGGTGTATTACCAGCACTTGCCCCTCCCTCTAGACTGTAAGCTCTCACAAGTAGAGGCTTCTGTCACACTTCTGCACCTTCTTCATGAACATTGTATGTACTAGTTCTTTTTTGTGGAGTTTTCTGGTGCCTTATAAATAAATGATTATGATGATGATGATGATTTGCAGCATCTTCAGTTTAAACTTCCATTTCTTGGCATTAACTTGGCTTTTCTTCCTTTCTCACTTCCCCTTTGCTTCCAAACCATTTGAGTGGTTTGTCAGACTGGCCACAGTGTCCTGGACCCATAACCTGTCAACTGCATAACCTGTTATTAGCAGATAATTTAGGACATGGCACAGGTGTGTTGAAGTTAAAGAATATGTTTTTATTACAGAGCTAATCTTATAAACTGCTTCTTACACTGCAGCAATCCACTATTTAGACAACTATCTGTGTCTAGTTCTTTGCACCACACCTCAGGGTTTTGCTCTTTTTAAATGACCTTAGGTCTAAATATTAATTCAACCCATGTATGTAAACACATAAATTACAAAGACAATAGATACAGACCCATTAGTTTGGATATTTTTTTAAACTCATATTTTGATTTTGGCTGCCCATCTGTTTCATGCTTTTGTCACAGATACATCTACATTTTAGTATTTATTATAACATATTTTCCCCTGAAAGCTGACAATATATAAATCAATAATAAAATCACATTAATAAAAGCTTGTGCTATGCATTACCTAAACTCTTCTTGTCTCTGCTTCTGTATCCCACATTTCTTTCAGTGATCATCTCATTGATATAAGAGGTGGGTACAAGGAATGGTTTGGTGCTTTCACAATCTCCGATTTTTCTGACCTGCCACCAATCTTTATCAAGCTTGTTCAACAGTAGAAGGATGTCGCCTTCTTTCAGACAAACGGTGCTCCCATCAGGAACCTTGAATATATGGCTGCCGAGAACTTTCAAGATCACTGGCTTTGATGTTGGGTGCAACCTTTTCCAGTTGCGTCCATCCAGTGTCCAAAGCCCAGAGAACATCTCTTGCAACCTAGCAAAGGTCGGGTAAAGTTAATATATAGATAATTTTCTATGCACAGTTGGATGTGGCTGGTAAACGAAAAACATCACTATTACCTGTACCTATAGCATTATCACAGCAGAGTAAGCTATTTCGTGAGCTGAATCAATATTCGTGATAATGCAGCCTATCAATTCACTGGAAACTAGGGACATCACTGAGGCATAATGCACTACAATAGTTCATGCTCTGTAAAAACGCTGCAAACACTATTTCTTTAGCTGGAAAAACAAGATTTTATTTTATATATATATATATATATATATGTAGCAGACAAGATGTAAACACTGGCGCTCAACACAGTATTGTATAAATAACTAAATCAATTCAATCCCACATATACACCTCTTCCATGTAAGGAGGCAGCCTTCCTTCAAAACACTGGCTGGTAAGGCCGAAATAAAATGGCATAGGTACAACAGAATGAAGGCGCAATGGTGATGTTAGCAGATATTACTGAACAAGGTGGGTAAATAAATAAGCATGTGGATTCAGTACAAATCTCTGGGTTGGTATTCAACAAGATATACAATTCATCCAGTCTTAATCCAAATGTAAGACAGAATAACCAGTCATATCAAACATGAATGTGCAGGATTCCACTCTAAAAACAGGGTGGAGTAGAGAAGTTCATGTGCAACTCGTACACACTTGCTAGGCTGCTGTATCACAGTTACAATTCATTGTCATCAGAGGACAGAAATGTGCAAATTCAGTTCATCAGATAATACAAATCAATAGTTAAAGGCGTACCAGAGAGTAATATAAAACCAGCTTATCTGTAACAGGGTCTACAGGGGGGAATCCCAGCTCCACCTAGTAGATCAGGAACGGACAAACAGGAACCACGAGCGATATTTCTTAGATACGGCAGACGTTCCAAGTGTATACACTGCTCTCAGACTCCAATCAACCAAATAAATAGAGATAAAAGAGCTATATAGTGTAGTAATTTATGTATACCAGATAAATATAAAAAAAAACCAATAATTGGGAGCGTACCAGAAAATAGTATAAAACTGGCTTATCTGTATCAGGGTCTCCAAGGGGGAATCTCAGCTCCGCCTAATAAGTCAGGAACGGACAATACGGCGACTGCAATAGACGATATTTCTTAACCATGGACCGACGTCTCAATGGAAGTACCGCTCTCAAACTCCATTCAGCCAGAATGTTAAAAGGAAAGGAGCCATATAGTGTAGTAATTAATGTACAATGGATTTATTCAGCAAACATAAAAATGCAAACTCACATTCAGCAAGATAAATAAAAGCTTATCTGTACTCAGCAGTTAGTCAACTTTTACCAGTATGGATCCCTGGAAGGTTTCTGGTTATTACCGGCGATCTCCGCACAGAAGTATCAGGTATATAACATCAAAAAATGGTCAGGGTGGAAGTATGACCTAACTAGCATATACAGAAATAGTAGTGCCTCAACGCGTTTCGTCTGGGTAGACTTCATCACACGTACACACATATACATACACACACATACATATGCACATACACACATTTTATATATATATATATATATATATATATATATATATATATATATATATATATACCCACATATACGTACACATACACACACAGTGGTCAAAGTGGGATGATTGTATATGGTGGGATGCCATACCACCACTCCTCCTGCTGTTTTATTTGTAAAACTATCAAATTCCATTCACTTACATTTTCCATAACGTCACTGATAAATTTCCACTTTGACCACTCTTGATGCCTCTTCACACGTTGCACCTCACAAAGTTACTTAAATTCTACATAGCAATCAGGAATCATACTCCCATTTGATAGAGATGCCAGAATTTTATTAAAACTGTTCCGTTTACCTGCCAGTGAAGTAGTAGTCATTGTCTATTACAGAAGACACCATGACACAAACACTTTAAAGGTAGACAGATAATCCACTTTTAATGTTCTATTATGTACATTTGTAATGTTTTGGGCATACTAAATTCTGTTTTGATATTGTACATCAGCAGTGCTTGTCTCGTATTGACAGGTGAATCAGATTCTTATGAATGAAGGAACTGGTTCCTCACATCATGAATACTATATACTGATATAGATGGAATAAAGTTGCTCCTGGATTATTGCACAACAGATAAGTTACCTATACTTCTATATTTTTTTATGCATCGTATATTTCTTTGCAGCGTTGGATTTAGCTCCTTTTCAGGAAATCTGGCTGGCTTTTATTTACAATACAGAAGTGGAATTTGCTAAATCAATTTATAGGCTTTTATTGGCTTTTATTTACATCTAAACAAAGTCCACATTGTTTTCTGGACTGTGGGCAGTCAAATAATAACATATAAAAAAATCCTGTTCATCTGAACTCTAACTAACAGCAATACAAATCCTAACAATCCAGTGTATCCTACCAATATTAATCACAAAACAGAATTGCAGGTTAGTTCACAAATCCTCACCAAACAGTTCCACACACACAACCATTTTACAAGAGATCAGTCCCAAGGTGATCTACCATAATTAACCCCTTCTTTTAGAACACATAGGACAATATCTTGGGAGAAAAATTCCTCCCTTCCCAGGCACCTGCACACAGCAGGTTAATTACAAATACCTTACAGTAGGCCATATGTGTGCCTTTCTCATTTTTTTCACTTCTACATATTGAAATGGGACTTGACACAGTAAGGGTCATTTAGGAAACGGAAAGACGGAAAAATGCAGCAAAAATACTTTTTTTTGTGACACCATATGCCTACTTTTGTACACACCCAGTTTTATGGAAAAGTGCACAGACTTTCAGGCCAAAATCGTGGTATCTGTAGGGTTGCTAAAGTTTGCATTGGCCAGTGGGAGGAACTGGGCAGACTGGTTCTGTCCCTTGCAGAGAATAGATTAGCACATTATCACAGTGCTGGTTGCTCCCAGGAGAGAATAACTTGGCTGGGGTAGCTATTATAGGCACACCACAATCGACCAAGCTGCTTATAGAGGACGGGTCATGAGGGACAAAGCTGAAGTCGATGGGTTAGAGAAGGCAGAATGATGAGGGATGAAGCAGATATCGATGGGTTGGAAATTGTAAAATCATGACAAAGCTAAAGCCGATTAACAGTCAAACAAGACCCTTGATGCACCAGTAGAGAAATTAAATTTCAACTTTGCCCATGCAAAGATTGATAGAATTGAGGAACTTATAAAGGCTGAATACAGGTGAGGTCTCTTAGGGGTCTAATTATTAAAGAGTCTTAAGCCTCAACTCGCTGGAGAAAGGCTCTTTTACCAATTCGCTCAATTCACAAAGGTTTACCGCTGGAAAAATCACAAAGTTCTCCAAGTTTTGCTGATTACCGTCATCCCCATAGAGCTGATAGCGCAGCTCATTAGCTTGCTTAACAATATTTAATGTTAATAAAATCTTTAGTGATGATCCAATTTTAGGGGTCCATTATTTAAAGACAGATAAGCCCAAAATCCTGCGCAAACGGGAGTTCTCCCTGTTTACCAAAGCTCCTGGTCGATAAAGGCTATCATCGGCAGGTTACCATCGCAAAGTATGGGGAAGCCATTTATGAAGGACAGCCGTGGCACAAGTACCGTAACTGACTTCTGAAGACTAGCTCCGGATGGAGTTAGCCATGGGGACCCGACAGGAAAAAATGTATTATTATTAAAATAAAGTGCAGAGGGTCCCAAGATTGGCTTGGCAAGAAGTAAGACTCCTCTTACTACTTACCTCTTATCACTGCCAGCCAGTATCACTGGGGAGCTGAGCATTGCTCAGCTGCCCCGGTGGCATTATCTTAATAAATTGCAATATAAAAGATTTTCTATTGCTACTATATGCATTAGAGGGGACTTCATAACTACACCATTTGGTCTTGAATGGAACCTACAAATTAACATCACAGCTCAGTATTGTAGCAGGACATATTATTCTTGATGTAGCAACAAAATCTCCATTTAGCAACAGATTTTATAAATAAACTACACTTCTAATAACACAAAAATCTAAGATAGCAGCTCAGCAAATCCTTAGGCTGTTGCAACCGTACCACAGAGAATTTAAATGAAAAGGAATCAGCAACACACAGAAGTTAACACACCAGCTCATTAGCCTGTTAAACTTATTTATCTCATAATCTTATGTATGCAATCCACTGTTTAAAAACATTGCTGGCTTAGTGCTACAAGCGAACATAATATTAAGACACAAACAAGATGATTTTCCAGCAGATGCCTATGTCAATGTCAATCTCTATCACAGTGGCAAAAAATCATCTGTGCACATGTGTGAACTTATTGCTGCGCATGGGCAATGTGCATAATATGGAGACTATAGCAGGACATCACCACAGCAATAAGCTGGAGAAAAGTCTCCACTGGCTTTTCACCAGCCTTGTCCTGGAGAGCTTAGTTTTTTAAATAGCGGTGAAAGTATATATGTTTTTTTTTTGCTACAATAAAAAATATTGCTATTCACCAGAAACAGGGGTCTGAGTGAAAAATAGATCCCTTAGTATTAACTGACTTGACCTTTAGCAAAGTGGTGATTGCAGTAAGTGAAAAAGAATGTGCAGTTGTCAGCGACGATAGTGCACTGTCACCTGTCGTCTGTACCTGGAATTGTGGTGGCTTCTCACACGCATGAGTGTGCCCACTTTGCACCAATGGGCAAAGTTACATTTCATTTTGCTAGATGATTTATTTAAATGAGTTGGTGGGGGGAGCAGGCTAGTTTAAAAAAAACATACTCACCTGATCGCGGCGCCGGCGTCTCTCCTCTCTGCTGCTCTGTGCTCCATTCAGACTGTCTGAATGCCGGGTGTGACGTCATCATTTCACGCCCAGCATTCAGTCAGTCTGTAGCAATGGAGCACAGAGCAGCAGAGAAGACCAAGAAAGAAGAGAGAAGAATAGGTAAGTGAAGGGAGGAAAACGTGGGGGGTACAGAGGGGTTAAAAAACAGGGGTCAGCATGGCACAGAGGGGTTAAAAAAACAGGGGTCAGCATGGCACAGAGAGGTTAAAAAACAGGAGTCAGCATGGCACAGAGGGGTTAAAAAATGGGTCAGCATGGCACAGTGGGGTTCAAAAGGGGGGGAGGCATGGCAAAGTGGGATTGAAAAAGGGGGGGAGCAGCATAGTATAGTGTGATGAAGGGTAGCCAGGTAAAGGGGCAAAAGCAGCATGGAGGGCGCAGTGTGATCATAAGGCATGGCGATGATGAAGGGGCACAATGGAGCTGGAGGAAGGCTTAATTATTAATTGTGGGTGGTATTAATTTAAGGGTTGTTTGGAATTATCTAAATGTAGCCATTTTTTTCCAAATAGGGCCCCCAGCATTCCAGGATCCAGACAAGTCGCAACTAAAGAAACATGCAGCCACAGGTGGTGAAAGTGAGAACAGGTAGGAGGGAGCAGGACAGTATGTGAAATGTTGTGATTCTAGTAGGGACAATGGCAATTTTTGGTGAGTGTTGTGCCCAATGTAAGGTGCAGGCCAAGACTGAACTCTTTGTGTACACACTGCATTCTTTGTATACTACACTGTGGTGCTAGATGTCCTGAAAGTCAGGAGTGCTTGGACATATGTGACGCTCCGGCGAATTGAGAGCCTAGTGGCTTTGATGTGTTAGCCACGCCCCAATTGCGCATTTGCCATGCCCCCGAAAAAAATTTCGGCGGCGCAATTTTTTTTTTAGCATACTCGACTATAAGGGGGGCCCCATGAATTAGTTGTACCGGGGCCATGAATTCCTCTTGGCAGCCCTGGTGGCGGGATGTCCTCAGTAAGCCCTTACTGTACATTGCCTACAGTAGTCCACCCCTTTCTCCCCCATTCTGCCCCTCAAGTGGAAGCTGTCATAAGTGTCATTTGCATTTGGACATGAACTGCATGCAAACGTGTTCACTGGCATAATGTCCGTTTCTGAGCATGCGCAGAGCTATTTCCCGCAACATACGCTTTGGCAATGAACATATGTCCGAACATGAATCAAGCTCAAAATGAGTAGTGTCTTGGGAAGAAAATGTAAAAGTTAAAATTAATGAAGCAGATGGGACTTTTATGCAACTTTTTACTGTTTACACCATATGCATTTCCAGATGTACCCGCAAACCTGTATAGCTAGGCACAGGGACCATGGAGTGGGTGAACACCTTAAAATGCACAAGAATGACAAGTAAGCATACTTGCTAACACAGTTGCATTGCAGATCCATACTTCTTGTGGTTTATAAAAGACCATCACTGAATCTTTTACACTTGCTCATATTATATCAGCAGCATTTTTATACAGCTAAAATCTTGCATAAGACACAGAGTGATCTAACAAACCAGAGATTTCTCCTGGTGCATTTCAAATCGCAAGCTGTAAGAGAAAGCTTCAGCAAAAAAAGTGATCACAACGGCTGGCAGCTTATACTGTTCACATGGACAGTGATACATCCTCACCCACTCATAAAATTCACAGCATTGCATAGTGGGGGGGTGGGGCTTGATGACGCATATTGCATCATTAAGCCCCGTCTCCACCAAGACCAGGGAAGATGCTTATGCTTCCGGGTGGACTCCCCGAAATTCATGAGCCTCCCTGAAATTTCGGGAGAGTAGGCTAATATGCAGTAATGGAATATGCACAGGGCCAGTGCTAGGGTCCATGGCGCCCTAGGCAAAATCGGCGCCCTCTCCCCCCCCCCCCCCCCCCGCAAAAATCGGCGCCCTCCTCCCTCATCCCCCCTCACCCCGTCTTTTCTTACCTTGTCTCACCACCGCCGCCTCTCTGCTCTGTCTCCTCCCCTCCACTCACTGACACTAGTGAGTGGAGGGGAGGAGACGGAGCAGAGAGGCGGCGGTGGTGAGCAATAGCCTCTTCCCTCCCTCCCCATGCATCTGAATGCTGTGCGGCGGCTGTGACAGGTATGGTCAGCGGTCGCCGCATAGTTTTAAAATTAATTTCCAGTTCTGTGGCGCCCTCCAGAGCCCGGCGCCCTAGGCAAGTGCCTAACCTTGCCTAATTGGAGCGCCGGGCCTGAATATGCAACACTGGTCTCTATCTCATACCATTCCCTTTTCACTTGGAATACAATGAAAGTAACCTAGATAAGTCCTTTTGCACACAGGACTGCAGTTTTCTTCCTGTATTTTGCTGTAATTGATTTACTTTTAACAACACATGAAGAAAACCACATAACGTCTCAAATACAACATCATCTTGTAATCTGGAGTTAAAACAGTTATATTAAACCTAAACTGCCACATGTGATGGGTTATTTCAATCATGTAAATCAGTCTTTGTGTGCTTCCCTAACAAAGCATACGATTAACAAATGGTTCCTCACTCAGCTTCCTGATTACATAGAGTGAGTCATTAAGACTCACTCTATTCTGATTTATTAAACATCAGTAAGTTGCAAAATAATGACAGAGATACCAGAATGTATTAAGTTATTAAAAAATTATTAAGTTAAATTCTTAATTCTCAGTAGGCAGATTTTGTCCGGTGGTAGTGATTATAGTGAACACCTAAATTCTGACAAGAGTTACAATGACATGGTAATCGCGACTGCTGTAAATCCGACATGGAGGAAATCAGACTTCTTGAAAAGTGACATACAAGAATTCAGAGAAAGGAACATACCAGCACTGAGATTTACGTCACTTCAAAGGGCGACAGCTACATTATTGCTATTAAGAGGGGCAATGCGAGGACCCACCGGCTGTATAATGGTCCTCTCATAGCAGCAATGTAACTATTGCCCTTTGAAGTAACATAAATCTCACTACCGGTATCTTCCCTTCTTGGAATTCTTGTATGTCACTTTTTCAAGAACTCTGATTGGCTCCATCTAGAGAATTACAGCAGTCGTGATTAACATGTTGTTGTAACTCTTGTCGGAATTTAGATGTTTGCACACTTGTACCCCACCACATGGTTCGCACAAAACCATACAAGCCCATACCTACTTCACTACTATATACCTTTATAGACATAACAGATAAGAGTCTTTGGACATACATATAAGTGTTGATAAAAAAAAACAAGCCAACCTATATGTCTGTCTGTATAGAACTCCTTTCCTATGACTAATATTGTTAGAGCGGGTTACAGCCATGCCCCCCCCCCCCCCAAACATTCCTGAAAAGCAGTAGTGACTGAATAAAAAAAAAGAACGGGTCATGAGTTTAATTCCCGACCATGGCCTTATCTGTGTGGAGTTTGTATATTCTCCCCATGTTTGCGTGGGTTTCCTTCGGGTGCTCCGGTTTCCTCCCACACTCCAAAAATATACTAATAGGTTAATTGGCTGCTATCAAAATTGACCCTTGTCTCTCCCTCTCTGTCTGTCTGTGTGTGTGTCTGTGTGTGTCTGTGTGTGTGTGTGTGTGTGTGTGTGTGTGTGTCTGTGTGTGTCTGTGTGTGTGTCTGTGTGTGTGTCTGTGTGTGTGTATGTTAGGGAATTTAGACAGTAAGCTCCAGTGGGGCAGGGACTGATGTGAGTGAGTTCTCTGTGCAGCGCTGCGGAATCAGTGGCGCTATATAAATAAATGGTGATGATGATGGTGATGAAAGGACCCAACAAATAACTTGTCCTAATGTTGCTATCAGAAATGCTTGGAGGTATGCATATAATGAACAGCCTTCAGAAACTCAGTTATTGTTAACCTGCTGCCATGATTCTCTGAGAGTCAAAGAAAGAAAAAAGACTTCTTCAGCAACACTGGGAAGGTTTACATGTACTGTTCTTAAAGATATGGAAGACACAAAGCCATTGGGAAGAGCTAACTAACGCAGCAGCTACTCATCTGCTAGGTCAGGGGTAGGCAACATTTTTCTCTTCTGGTGCTACACGTTGAACATTATAAGCCAGAAAAAACTCCAGTGTGTCGCCACCATTACAACATATACAAACTTTCCCCAAAGTAATAGATGGGTAACAAAAATGTCAAAGGCTTCCCTGTCCTTCCTTTTTTGAAGCTAGTTTGCTCAGGTTACGTTGATAATTTGTAGTCTGGAAACAAAGTCATGCTTCAAAATATTATACTATTAATTGACTGCGAGTAGATCTAACTGAGTTTTTAATCTTGAAAAACATGCTCACAATAATAACTTGTACCAAATGCAGATAAGAGAGAATGAAACTTCCTTCATTGCTGATAATTATAAAGGTAGTTTTGTCCAAGTATTTGCTGTAATGTACGTCTTTCCAAATATTATCCCTCATAGCTGCAAACTTTGTGTCCCACACATTACAGATCTAAAAATTTATCAATGCCATTTCCATAGATTCCATTTGAAGAATTATTATTATTATTTTATTATTATCATTTATTTGTTAGGCGCCACAAGGTATCCGCAGCGCCGCACACACAGAAACTCCAGCCAGTCATATGCAGTAAAGACGGAGCGGAAGAACGGGTAAGGAGACAGGAGGGGAGGGGGCCCTGCTCATACGAGCTTACATCCTAAGGAAGGGTAAACAGACCAGGCACAAGAGGAGCCAGTTGAGGCAAGAGGAGAGAAGGGAGGACGAGCAAAGGGAGGAGATGGGGGTTAAGTAGATGGTTGGTAGGCTCTGAGGAAGAGGTGAGGATTGATAAGTTTCAGGTTATTATCGGTTACATTCTCAGTATTCAAACTATATTGAAACACTGGGCCATGAATTTGGAGATGTGATTTGAATTATTTGTGACAAAATCATCTTGCATATCTATGCCTTTACCTGTTGAATGTTTCAATCTGGATCCTTATCCATAAATATTCTAACCGTTCTCTGAATATCGTCTGTGAAAATCTGAAGTTTCTTTGTAAATGAAGCCCAATTTTCATACAAGTTTACCACTATTTTCCATTAAGTTATACATTAAGGGATGTAAATATACACAGATATCTGTCAGAAACATAAGGCTTAGATGCAGTGCAATACAAGATTGTCATATCCAGATTTCATTTCTTCTAAGAAGGCTCTAAATAAGCGATGATCGTGCCACAATTCCAATTACCAATTTTGACTACAAGAAGCATTACGTCATTTAAAACATTTGAAAACATTTTAGAGCACAACGTATCTTGATAAATGACACAGAGAAATGCCAGAATCGGTCTTCTTGACTTTTGTTTTAAAAGTTAAACAAAGACAATATTTTTCCATCATCGCCACTGCCCCATCAGTGCATACAGAAAACGATTAGATTTTTTTGGGCTACGCCATACATGTCTGAGCTCTCGTCCCAAGTAAAACTAAAGACTTTGCAATGTTCTAGATCAGTTTTCATCTGTTTGTTAATATTTTCGTTCAAATCGCTAAGACGAAGTTGAACAGTTCGAGCCGAGAACAGTGTATCTTGAATTTGAGCAATAATAACTTATCTATTTGGAAAAGATACAAAAAGATCTTCTGAACATTGTAAAAAGCTTTCTTTCAAAACCTCGCCATCTGTAAAATGTTTTATTTTATGTGCAATTCACACAGTTGCTATATGGCTTGTGCTCGTAGGAATTTCATCATGTTTTATAAATTTAAGTACACAACTGGTATGTTTTTCATAAGATGCAACACTTTTTTATATATTGGTCTCTTCCTTCAACACCCAAGTGTTATAAAGAACTTTCATAATTTGTGTTGTAATGTCTTTGAACACTGGACATGCCTACAACAGTAGATTCACAACACAAAACGCAAACCATACGCTCATCTTTTAGCCCCAAACCATATTGTCTCGCTATTATTGCTGAAAGTTTCTTGCTCTTTTTGAATGTGACATTTTTTTACGAGTGGAACAGTTAAAAAAAAAAAGAAGTAACTTATTCACTCACTGTCATAAGATTCACTTTCATATTCTGTTTTTTGAGAGAGTGACCAGGCAGACCAGAATCTTGTTCGACTTGTCAGAAGAAATAACGGTTGCTTATGTCAGAGATCAGGTGACAAATGACCGGGAATTCGGGGGAAGTCCCTTCAGGAAGGCCATTATTTTTCAATCTAAGTAATTCAGGTACTCAGCTTACTTGACAAATGTTAAGCAGGGGGACAGTTTATTATGCTGTGATATGCACAATGGCCACTATATTTGGCAGTTTTGGGGTACCAGAACATAGACTACAATACTTATGGCAGCAAGGTCTCACACTTACAATGACAATGTCTATGCAGTCCATTGGTGCCTGCACAGTTATCTGAACTAGCGCAGGAGAAGACGATGGAATATTAATCCACCATGAACTTATGTATCTAAATAATGTAACTATGGAGAAGACCAGGCAGAAGGCCTTAACCCAACTCTCTGGCTTTACCATTAAACCCCATTTTTTTGGTCTTAAAGAGACCATGAAAAATTGGCAGAAAATCTGGAAAAATAAACAAGGAAATCTGCAACAGACCTCACTGATTATTATGTTAAAGTTTGTTCTATAACATAAAATGTGTAGATGCGGAATATTTTGCATGAAAAAATCATATCTGAACAATAAAATAAAATGCTGTCTTGAAAAAAAATGTATCATCATCTGAGCAAACATATCCCATCCTATATACTGTATGCACAGTATATAGTAACTTTTCCATTACTAGAATATGAATAATTGCAGTGAATATTTTCTTTTATACACAGCAAGAAATCGACATATGTCGGAAAAATTTGTGGGGTAAATCAGGGAAATGCATATGGCATCAAGGGACCTGTAAAAAATTTAGCAAATTCCTGTAAAGTGGAAAATATGGGACTGTAAAATGGGATGTATCCATAATAACAGGATAATCACCAAAGGTAGCATGAGGTGTCAATTACAAGTATTACAGGTCAGACATGTAAGCTACTTCAACCTGGCTAAAAGGATCATCTGCACAGTTCAATTAATGGAAAACAAACATACTAGTGGAAACTACAAGAAGCTTCTTGACCTATTGTTTATGAACATTTGAATACTAGCTGATCGTGTGTTTTCTTGAAGCCCAGCTCGATTTCATTCAAATTTAATTTCAGCCCTAATTGACCTCAACTTGCAGCACCATAAGTCCAAAACGACTGACCCCAATCAAAGTGTGATCTGGAGTGGAGGAAACTGTGAGTGGACAATGATCATGATTTGACTGTGTGCGTAGTCATCATCAGATCGAACTGATCGGACCTCATAATATGCAATCTGCCCATGTATAGGCAATTTCAGTTATGCTATCTATGAGCATCTGTCACAGTTAATTAAAATGAGATAAACAATACTGCAGTTCTCAAACACGTCCTTAAGTACACATGTGAAAAGGTGTTAATAATTGGTGTCCACTATGTTTTATTATCTGAGTAAAGGAAAGAACATGCTTGGGTGCATATAAATATGGTATTTTCGTTAAACAATATATACTATATTACATGGTAAAGTTATCAGATTTTTTGGGATAATAGCAAAGACTATTGTTATAGATGGGCAGTTCTTAGAATTAGTAGGCCAATTTATATTTTGGTTAAGTTCATAGATAGTTTTAGTTATAAATGCCAGATTCATTTCAACATGTAATATGACAGTAATTTCTCACACTTCTAACTGTGACACCACAAAGACTTTCACAGGAATACCCAGGAATACGTTCTTCTAAGCATATAGTTACACACAGCAGTGTCACACTACACTCAAGCATGAAATCTTACACAGAGAGAGAGCATTGTTGAATGCTACGTGGAAACACAGCCGAGTTAACTCTTTGACTGAATATTTCTTCTAATGTTCTCTAGCAGTGTTAATGCCTGATCAGGCTGATTGCCAACAGTCTGCAAATTTACTGACAATCAGTAAAAACAAAGTCAAGTTTTCATTTGTCATTAAGGTACAAAATCTGGTCAGTAAAATAAGACTCTTCACTGACACTACATTATACTACACGCAGAAGTATCACATCATGAACCCCTTGCTGACAATCTGAATACGCTTTTCCTGTTAGCAGTTTCAGTTCTGGAAATATTTTTCTAAAGCACAAATATATGTCAGTACAAAATACAAGCTGTCATACGATTGTCAGTAAAATACTTTAATGGGTTTTTTCTCCTGTATATGTAACTAATACTTTCATATTAATAAAGCAATCAAATAATAGAGATACAAAGCTTTGTTTTACTTGGTTGTTAGATAAAAGTTTAAAGATCTCTCTTGTCTCTAAATAACATGTAACTTACACTAAATACGTTATCAGCTGTAATAACTCTGCGTACTATCTTAGAACACTGCAAGTCTAACATATCTTTATACACATAATACATGTTAGTTGATATATGTTTTGAATGAAGGAAACAAACGACAGACCACTAAGTAGCAGTTGTCATTTAAAAGAGTTGAACAAAGGGCTGTGAGTAAGAGTTGTATTATCACACTACAGTTATCTCACACATACATCACCCACATGGGGTGTAATGAGTACTCAATAGGCTTATATAATACATACATTTTTACAATGAGTACTGCTTAAAAGCAACAGCTAACATTCAACTAATAACATCTTGAATCTAAAGATACCCTCCCCACCCCATTTACTTGTTCGTTGCAGTTTGTCACTTACCAAGTAAAGCCGAGTGGAGAGGAAATATTACTTGTCAGCGCAACAGATGGTCCTCATGGCTCGCCTTTCTGAAGAACTCCACAAAAGTGCAGCCGAAGAACAGTGCTGTCTGTGTGTCTCTAGCGTTACCACAGAAGATCTCACCACCAGGCACCAAGGGGAAAGAACACACTGTGTGTATGACCGATAGGGTTCTGTGAAATGACAATCATCACCACTTCCTGTCTGTAATATTGTCTCTTTGCTTCTCTTGTGCTTTCAAGTTCATCATCCACACCCTGAGTACAATTCACCTGCATCCTCTACATGTTTTTTTGTGATTACAGGCCCAGTATTACATTTTGTAAAGCAGCCTGATCTGTGTGAGAGAAGACGGAAGCTCAAGTACAAATAATTGTTTCTCAAGTTTGAACTTTATTCTAAAAAAAATGTCTAAACTGAATAAACTGGTTCTTTTTAATGTGTTTGTCAGCAAAAAGGAGAGAGATGTGAATGGGGGACAGTAAAACCCAGAGATAGACAATCATCTGTTACTTACCACACAAGAAATCATACACCCACTCAGCCCAAATTCCGATGGCCCAAATACAGGTCTGCATTGGTACTTTAATCATATAAAATAATAACATAAAATGATTAGCTCTTTTTGTGACTTTGCAATTGGGTTATTTTTCAGTGGCAATACCATAAGTCAGTAGTCAACAAATTAAACAATCACAATAAGAAAATGGAATAAAGGGAGCAAGTTTGTGACCAATTGCTAAGCAATATATGTTGAAAGGGGAATGTAGACCTATTCAGCCTTAAAACAGGACTTTAATTAAAGTCCTCCAACTCAGCATAGGTGTGGCATCAGATGGTGAACACAGATGTAGCGAGGGCATCAAACACACAAGTCTCAGGTTGCAGAGCAGTTGTGCATATGGCAGTGTTACAGAAGGGTGACCTTATAATCAGGATGACAGCAGCTTTAGATCAGCATCAAAGTTTTTTCTGGGGTGGGGAGGCTGGAGGGAAACTTAATCCGCTTAACGGGTGACATCTTACCTTTACAGTGTTACTGACAGAGATTGGGTATGGCTGGGGCGCCTAAGCGGAGCCCCATCACCCCGAAGGGGTATTCTCCCCAAGTGCTCACTCCCTTTAGGAGAGAGTGCCTACTGCATCATGAATGTGACCCAATTGTCTGCTGACTGGGCTGCTTACCGCACACGAACTCTGTTTGTGAAATCACCACTCGCACTGACCTAACACCAAGAACCATAAAAAAAAGAAAAAATTCCTATATCAAACCAGATCAAGAAACCCAAATTTAGGGACTGGGTGGATGGGTAAATTCTCCAGCAGTGAAAGGGGAAGCTGACTGCCAGTACCTGGCCTTATCCTGCTTTCCCCCACTATAATCTTGCCCCCTACCTACCCACTGATTGGCTGGCCCCTGCCCCCCCAGTGGAGTTAACTCTTGCTATACTTTTCTTTTCTTTTACCTGCCCCCTCAGCGTTTATGTTACCTTGGGCGAATCCCCGCCCTGTTATCTTTCTCCAGGTTACTTAAATTTCTTGGTCACTTCACAGGGAGTCAGATTGGGTGCCCAGACAGAACAGATAACTTGGAAACTACAGTAGCAATAGTTGGTTTATTGTTCTACTTTGTTAATTGTAGAAATAGTGATTTCAGGTTTCTCAAATTGTCCTTCATTAGTAATCCCAGCAGTTATGTGACAGCACCAACTACCCGCCACCTTGCAAGCTCCAATAAAAGAGTATTTTCTCAATGTGAACTGCAAGGCAGAATTCTTCAAGCAGCCCCAGCTTCCAAAGGAGTCAAAACACAATTTCAAACTTCTCCAGTCCTTGTCTATGGTTACTCCTGACCGAGGAAAGCCGGATCATCACCTGTAATTAGCACACTGTTACATGGACATAAATGAATATGAGGTACTTGTTAACTCTTTCATATGAGGTACTTGTTAACTCTTTCATTGGAAGTCAAATATTAGTAAGTATTTAATATTTATAAAAACCTTATGAAACTAACTCAAGCTATTTTTTAATAAATACATACTCATTTTTGTCTTATTTATTTTGCTATTTAATGATACATTAAAGTGTTATTTTTCATTAACTTTAACAAGAAGATATATCTGTCTGTTTCAATTACCCTGGGCGATACATGTCCCACAGTTCAAGAACCCATTTATGTATCACTGATAACTTAGAGAGACAGGCTTCCAAGAATTGTGAGATACCTTATGAGTGTTTTAAGCCTGAAATAAGCTCATTTGGCAACAACCGACCACCTGTACTCTGCATCAAAGTATGGCAGGTTTATTAAAAATGTAATATAAATCTTAGACAAGGTTATCCTTTGTAAAAAGATGAGAACACCAATCCTGGGTTCTAGTTACCTGACACCTTCCAGCAGGGCCGGACTTGGACTAAAAATCAGCCCTGGCATTTAAAAAGTACACAGGCCCACCTCAGTTCCAGCAGGAAAGAAAAGGGGCGTGACTGCATTGTGTTGTGGGTGTGGCCAACATGGGGCATTGATACATAAATTATAATAAAACATTACATTTATCACGCCCTGCCGGTCACATCACGCCATCCCTACAAGCACATTATGCCACCCCCAGTCCACTGTAGTAACACAGAGCCACACAGACACACTATAGCCACACACGCACACTATAGCCACACACGCACACTGTAGCCACACAGACACTTACCTTGTTACATCAGATTTCGAGCAGCAGAACCTCCTCCCTGCATGCTGGTCAGCGAACGGAGAGTCAGTGAAGTGCTGCCTATGCAAGTAATCACATGGGACGGCTCAGGTGATTACTTGCATAGGCGGCACTTCACCGACTCTTCGTCCGCCGAGCAGCGTGCAGGGTGCTGCTGCTGCTTGGCGGGCATACGAACCGGACCATCTGACCATCGGCCCTTCTGGCATTTGCCAGAAGTGCCAGATGGTCAGTCCGGCCCTGCCTTCCAGATAGACTCTGGAACGATGTGTTCCAGATTGTGGGGAGCTTCTTTTACAATTCAGAAGCCAGCCAGCAATGTTTGCAATATCCTTATAGAGTAAGTGGACCAAAATATTTATGCTATTCACAAATCAATTACAATGTTTATGACTTTTCAGAATAGGTTTCAGACATTTTAGTCCTCAGCAGGGGCAGGCTGGGCTGGGGGGCATCTGCCCCCCTGGGCTGGTTCCATAGTGTACTAATTTGGGCTGCATCACTGGGCCACCCGCATTTTTCCCCTTTAAAATAGGCTGCTGAGTGAAGTCCTACCCCCAAGCTAAAATATGCCAGCCCTCCCTTGGTCCTCGATAAAGGAAATAAATGCAATTTTTGCTACTTTGCAAACTGAACTTTGAATTGTAATATTTTGGGAAAATGCGCAGTTGGTGTTATAGACTATACTCTTATGAACAAGCTCTCTGTCCTAGGAACGCTCCTCACATTCATTTTAGAAATGGGAGTAGAAGCACGGCACACATATAAAGCTAATGCTAGTGGGCATTAATAGCAGGTATATACATATATGATGGATCTATACCTAGATCAGAGCACTATTGTCTCACAGGAACATGTTATTAAAGTTTAATATTATTCAGTTAATGAATGTGTTACACTGTCCCTAAAGATTAGACAACTGTCACAACAGGACAGTCATAGCATGTATTTACCAGCACTGCAGCTGTAGTGGCTGCAGTAAAGAGCCAGAAAGCTTAGTTTCCATGACACATAATTATATCATGCTGTATACCTGCAACTTACTATAGAACTTGATTGTGACGTTATCCATTCATACATTAAATAAGCCAGCCATAGCCACATGTGGCTTTCCACCTGTTGTGGAATGTTTAATAAATGCATACTTTTGGCATGATTTAGATATGTGCTGTGAATTTCTACGTTTATTTTGCTTTTGTTTTTGCTCGCTACATGCCACAGGTTTATATTATAGATGTGCACTGTCCTCCCCTTCCAGCCTTTTAATATCATACATTGATTAAATGCTTAAACAGGTTTTCTGCAGGGTGTTTTTTGCACACCTTATACATTACTTATTCATTGTAATTATTATTTTGTTTAATAGAGTGCTACCACTTACTCCTCTTGCCTTAGCTCTGCCCTTTTCCCACTAGATTGTGAGCTCTCTGTATCCTTTTTTGGGACATTTCAAGCCGGACTTTTGGATACAAATTATTTGGGACTTGGTTGTCACACATTTTAGGATTAAAAGCTGCTGACGACAGATGAAAACATCAGTGGTGAGTATTTTAGGGATTTATTATTTTTAATAAAATTATGTGGTATAAATGAGGGTGTTTAGTGTCTTTATTGGGGTTTTATTATTTTTTATTAAAACTATGTGGTGTGAATGAGAGAGTTGTGTTTTTTTAACATTTTGTATTGTGGAACTACAGGTCCCAGCCAGCCGTGGGTGTCAGGGCATGTTGGCACTTGTGGTTCTCCAAGTGCCAACATGACCTGGCCGCCATGGGTATGCTGGTACTTGTAGTTATACTAGTATCAGCATGGCCAAACTGTTTATGGCACCCTGGCTGTCTGGGAATGGTAGTTCCACAAAACAAAATGGCATCTGCTTGTTTTTTTACATTTATTTCTCCGTTATTACCCTACTACCCACAGCCCACGGTGGTAGGAAGAGCCCTAGTGCTTTCAGCACTGGGCTGGGTGTCCTTAGAGGGGGCAGGGCGCTAATTTTTTTCAGCGGACCTCACTCCCTAGGGAATCCAGCCCAGCGCCGAATAGCCTGGGGTTGGTTGTCATTATGGCAGGGGGACCTCTGCCGTATATCCCCCTGCTATAGTGCCACACACCCCAGGCTGGATTGCCTAGTGCTGGTTATGTGAAAATCGGGGGGACCCCAGGCAAATTTTTTCCTCGATTTTCACGTAAACCAGCAGTAAGCTGGTAGCATTAGGGTTAATATTGCTCGGGTGGGGGGACCACACGCTTTTTTAAAAAAAACAAAAAAAACCTTTTATCTATTTTTAACACTTTTGACAGCTGCCGGGACCTCCGGCTTTATAGACAGACAGTGTAACAGTGATGTGTTTACTAATCACGCAGCTAGGATGCAGCTTGTTGTATGTAGCGATTTTTAAAGCAAACTCAGGAGAGTTTGCTTAATCGCAACTTCATACATTTGAGACTTGTATAGCTAGAGTGGAAACAGTTGGGAGTTTGAACTCTGATTTTGGAAATAGCACTTTTGACAGAAACACATCTCTGTTGATTTTACATGAAAATCTCACGTTCATACATCAGCGAATTTCAACTCTCCCGAGAAAATCGCTGGATTTGCAAAATCGCACCTTGATACATTTACCCCCTGGACTCTCTAGAGCTAAAATGGAAAAAAAAAATAATAATCTGATGATGTATTAGTAGTGACAATCACCTTAACTCAAGGATCACTATCATTAAATAATTCATATTCACATTTAATAAATACACCTCATTGTCCCCAAACCACCCCAGGATTAAATTAAAGGTCCCATCACCCCACCTTAAATTTATAGACCGCACTATTTAAAAATAAAATAGCACCCATTAAAGAATTGCCCCTACTCACACTCCACCATTGAATTAATAGCTATCTCCCACCCAAATTATATTAAGACTGCCCCTTACCTCACACATTATATTAAGTCCTTATCATTTATTTATATAGTGCCAACATATTCCGTAGCGCTTTAGAACTGGAGACAAACACAGTAAACTAATAAACTGGGTAAAACAGACAGAGAGGTGGGAAGGCCCTGCTCGCAAGCTTACAGTCTATAGGACAATGGGAGTTTGATACATGAGGTTATGCCCCCCTCCCTTCCCTCACACATTATATTTAGAACCCCCTCTTCCTTCACTCACACATTATATTAAGAACCCCCCCACTTCCATCACACTTATTTTGTTTCATTTGAGCTGTGTTGCAGAGGCAGACTCATCTGTCTGCCTCTCTTGCAGCTCTACACACATGGGACGGCACTTGTCATGTGACATCTGTCAGTAATGGGGCAGGACCAGCCACCAAGTACTACACCGTCCCCCCGCTGGCACCCCTTGAGAGTACCTGGTCTGGGGGGCCTCCTGATAGATGGTGGCCCTGTGGAGATGGTGCCCGAGAAGCGGGCGAAGGTGCCCGCCATCGCTATGCCCCTGGAGGGGCTGAAGATGTGCCTGGTGCCCGGGAAGGGGGTGAAGAGTCCCCTGGTAGCTGAGCCCTGCAAGTGGGTGAAGAAAGAAGAGGAGAAGAACTTACCCATCCATCGATCCAGCGGCGGTGAGTATGACTTTCTTCCTGCAGGTCCCGTGCGCGGGGGAAGAATGAGCCAATCAGGGCTCATCTTTCACCGCTGGCCAATCAGCGGCCGGATGCACGAGCCAATCGCGGCTCGCGCCCGGCCATTCAAAAGAATGGCGCCGACGCGAGCCAATCAGGGCTCGCGCCGGCTAATGACGTCACGCCGGCGACTATATAAGTCGCCGGGTGGCGCCATTTTGTCAGAAGTCCGTCGGCGGAGAAGAGGGAGGACGTCTCTTCAAGACGTCCAGCAGCAGGACCAGCGGCAGCGGCGGCAGGGGGCCCTTGTAAGGGCCGTGAGCTACCCTGCCGCCCGAAGACTACAATCAAGCAGTGATCGCCGGCGGGGAGCCCTTGTCAGGGCTGAGAGCGCCACCGCCCCAGCAGCAACAGGAGATCCAGCGCCGAAGAGGAGAAGAGGCGCCGCCGGCTGGAGGGTCTGGAAGACCCGGAGAAAGAAGCGGAAGACGGCGTGGCAAGTTGAGTATCCTGCGCAGAGCAGGTAAGTATACTCAGCGTTAATTCGGGCACTAGGCCCGTGGGCACAGTCGGGCACAAGGCCCGTTGGCACGGTAAATTAAGGGCACAAGGCCCAGGGACCTGGGCACTAGGCCCCGATAAAGTTAGTGGGCCAGTAGGCCATAGTATTGATGATAAAGGGGACAAGCCCCTATTAGTTAGACAGGGGGCGTGAGAGCCCCAGGTACAAGGGCACAAGGCCCTTAGGTAGTTAGTGGCCTAGAGGCCATAGGAAGGCCAGAGGGCCTGGTTAGGGGCTAGTAGCCCGTAGGCTATTAAGGGCACAAGGCCCTCAGTCAGTCAGGGAGGCCACAGGCAGGGGCTAGGACCCCTAGGTAGCAGGGCACAAGGCCCTAGTTAGTGGGCTCAGAGCCCTGAGGTAGAGAGGGGGCTGAGGCCCATTAATCAGAGTACAAGGCTCTGTGTATCTGGGCAGAGGCCCATGGTGTGAAGGACAGAAGGCCCTGGTGGTGATGAGGTAGAGGCGTGGGAGCCTCGTGAGTGTAGGCGCGGTCCTGTGTGAGGTGAGCACACGTAGTTAGGAGGTACAGTAGAGCGGAGGCTCCTGTGGTGCTGTAGCAACCTGCTGGTTGGCTAACAGCGGTGTGCCTGGTAAGTAGCTTACAAAGTACTGTATATTGTATTCTGTCTGTGTGGCGGGTATTGTTGAATTACAGTATTTTGGGTGTGCTACGTAGTTGTGTCCAGGGGCAAGACGTCAGGCCCCCATTAAAGGTAGGCTCTTGTTCCTGTGGTTTCCTATGCTAACCCGTGCTGTGGGGACAAGTGTAGTTACCAGCATACACATAGTCAGGGGAGAACACACGTAGTTTTCCTGTCCCTTAGGTCCCCGGGGTCACACTGGTACCCAGAGGGGGTGGCTGAGTGAGTTGGTGGCAGTGCAGCACACCTTGAGGCAGTTCCAGGGGCGGCCATGGTTCTGATCAAGGGTCCTCAAGGCCGGTTCCGTGCAGGTGGACCTGTGGTTCCGGACGTAGGGACACGTGTGAGATACCCGAGTACAGGCAGTCGGGCGGTTCAGTTCGATCGGCTGTTCCGTGCGGCAGTCGGCCCGCAGGTTAGTGTGCTGTTCTACTGAGCCTCAGCCGGGCTTGAAGAACCGGTCCTTAGGGTCTGTGGGTGACCCCATAGCAAGAAGGCAGCTTCTTGGTACGACCTGGGTGAGGGGGTTAGGAACCGCCCTCCGGTTTAGTCCGTGAACACCGGCTGGTGTTCCCCATAGTGTGTAAGTGAGCAGTTACGTTAGTGCACCACACCTAGTTAGTCATAGTGGTTTGACTTAGTTGCGTTGCTGACCATTAGAACGTTGTTAGGGTCGGGTCGCTGTTGTAGTCAGTTTAGCATTTGTGGGTGCCATCTTAGTCTCACTGACAGTGCAGAGGGAGGCTGTGTGTCCTTGTCATCCGCAGGTATCGGGGAGGTGCAGGAGAACCGGATCGGAAGTGGGAGTGTCCCGGTGAGTATTAAGCTCTATTCCCCCTTTCGGTTAGGCCCTCACCGGCAGGTGTGTGAGGTACTTGAGGCGGGATTAGTCCTCGGACTAGTCTTGGTCTTAAGTGCCTGTAGTCCCCCGCGTCTTGGCAAGAACAAAGTGAGGAGGCGGCAAGTGAGCTTGGACTGACCGTGTCCTTGTTCTTTGCCGTAGTCTCGGACAGCCCTTACCTGGTAGGCACGGCCGTAATCTCTGTCTCTTCCGTAGAGGGACGTGATTGGAGGTGACGGGTTGCGGCTGCGGATCTGCTGGGATTGGATCGCAGCTGGGATATCGGAGGCGGACTGGAGGTGACCATCGTTTACAAGGTAAGTTCTTTTGTGTTGCCCCGCAGGGGGCGTTGCAGCCCAAGATACATGCCCCAGGCTCCCCCCCCCATCTCAATCCAGTTCTGGCTGTACAGCAATATAAATTCTATGTTTACAAAACAAAAGACAATTGTTGTTGGTGCTTGTCCTTAACACTGCATATCTGTGTAATGTAGCAAAATGAAAACATGAGGTATTGGTTCATATTTTGAAAATAATCATTCCAGTGTCATCATGATCAGCTGTTTATATAGCACCACTAATTCCGCAACGCTGTACAGAGAACTCGTTCACATCAGTCCCTGCCCCATTGGAGCTTACAGTGTAAATAAGCTAACATACACACAGAGACTATGGTCAATTTAATAGGCAGCCAACCTACTAGTATGTTTTTGGAGTGTGGGAGGAAACAGGAGCACCCAGAGGAAACCCACGCAAACACAGGGAGAACATACAAACTCTACACAGATAAAGCCATGGTTGGGAATTGAACTCATGAACCCAGCGTTGTGAGACAGTAGTGCTAACCACTAAGCCACCGTGCTGCCCAGTGTCAAGGATACCTCATTGTATGCAGGTCCTAAACTGACCTACATGCTTCAAACACCATTAAAATTCAGTTTAAATCAGATGCACTCACTTTCCCAGTACAGTGACTTACAGCTAGCAAGTGCTTGCTTGTAAGGCACACCCAAAAAGGCCTAAAAGATGCCAAGACAACACAAGGCAATATTTTGAATCAAAATCACAGAAGAAGTATACATAGTTTATTAATATTTTTTAATTGATTTTTTTTTATATTTATGGGCCTTTTAAATGTTTTATTTTCATTTACATGTATTTTGCTTCTATTCTTATTTTTCCTGCGATTGGTACCATTAGTATAATATTCACAAATTTTAACTATTTTCACTATATAGCACCAAATGTTCCTGATCTTACTAAAGCTCAAGGTTTTTCAGATCAGGAGTGATCTGACTTAGAACTAACCCTTATATCTACACACAGAGTTGTATTAGTATTTTTTATGTTTAAACGGCAATTTTATTAAAGACAATACCAGATGGACTTTGTCTTTCATAAAACTGCCATTTCAAAAAATGATGGTAGAGAGAAGAGAATCTGCGTTTCCTGAAAATATACCCCAACATCTATGTAAGTTAAGTAAAAGTGGACAGATAGCTTTACCATCTCAGTTATCCTCTGATAACGAAATGTGTAAGGCATGTGATAAACTTGTATTATTTGCCTAATAGAAAGTTTGATGAAAGCACTTATTTGCAAAACTGTGCCTATAAGTTTCTCTAATGTAATGCCCCCTAGTGGCGTTTAGTAAAACCCTGCACTTCAGTGAATACAGGAGGGGTCACCTAGAGGGTAAGCTAGAAGTTTATGAAAAGTTACATAAACTGGTTACCATGGTGATAACCCAGCCCAGCCTGTGAGACTGAGTGAAAGGAAGGAGGGGCTGTCATTAAGGGGGGATAGAGGAGAGGAGAGACACAGGAGGAGAAGAGAGAGATGTAGCTGGGTGTGGGAGCTTCCTCCCAGGCTCCCCCAGCATTCCCTGGAAGTCTGAGCGTGGTGACTGAGCCAGGGCAAGGAATGTGTGCCCTGGATGAGGGGGAGAACTCCATGTCACTATAGAGAACCCAAGATAGAGGGGGACACTTCGCATGGAAGAGACCCTGGTGGAGGGTAGCTAAAAGAGGCATGGTAACTGTATTGTCAGATCCTGAGGCTGAGAGTACACAGAGTGAAGTGTCAGAGCACAGGAGACATTATCCCTGCAGAGGAGGGATGAGCTGCAGTTGAGAGGTACACAGCGTGTGTCAGAGCTGCATGGAGAAGAAGCTGCCTGCCTGTTAGCAACCATGTGAGTGCCCCTGCAGAGGAGGGTGATCTGCAGTGATCTGCAGTGAGTATGGAGTGCAAGAGACATGTAAATTATGTTATTTAACATCTGGATAACATTAAGAACTGTGCAGGAGGAGTAATAAGATATTTGCAACCATATTCGTATTGCTCATTAAGAACTGTGCTGGAGAGAGTAAGGAGATGTATATATTTTTCTTTATTGCTGCAACCATTATGATTATCGTGCTGGAGGAAGAGGAGTGTAAATAAAGAGTTGAGTTTATCATAGAGATGGTCTGGCACCCAAATTATTGTGACTTCTATTACACTGCACCAAAGTGACATCCCCTGTGTCCCACCAACTACAAAGAAACACCTGCATGTGCAGGGACCCCCTGATCATTTACACCCATGCCCATCAGCTAGCCAGGGCTTGAGGAGGTGCACTGTGTACCCTTTGCACACCACACTACACACAGTGACAGGGGGTTACACTAACGACTCTAACCAGCTTTTATTACAACCATACCAATGACCGAAAGTGGAGTTGCTTTCCGGTGTTCATCTGTGGCTGGATAGCTTGTGCCGAGTGACATACTTGTCCTTTCAACTTCACTTTAGAGTTGGGTCCATACATCAGACGATGACATACATCTGTGGAGCTATAGATTCTGGCGCCTAAAATAACAGGAAGGTCTTCCCAGGACACTATGTTACTGTTTGTCTGGCATTGGCTATCTGCAATGGGGTGGCTCAGGTCCATGTTACTGAGGATCCTAATACTAACAGATTCTTGCTATCAACTGTCGTTTGGTGGATAGGAACGGTATTGCATATATTATTATTATTATTATTATTATCTTTGACTTATAAGGCGCCACAAGGGGTCCGCAGCGCCGTACATTACATATACAGAAAACAGAACCAAGACACAACATGATACAAAAATATATACAAACACAGGTGACAGGGTAAAGCAAATCAGATTATATCTGGTACAGATAGTGAAAGGGATGGTAGAAATCAGCGAGAAGAAGGCCAAAGCTTAAGAGGACAGGGAAAACGGCTAGCGAAGCAGGCCAAGAGGTACAGAGGG
Organism: Mixophyes fleayi; assembly: GCF_038048845.1. Taxonomy (NCBI): domain Eukaryota; kingdom Metazoa; phylum Chordata; class Amphibia; order Anura; family Limnodynastidae; genus Mixophyes; species Mixophyes fleayi. The sequence goes on along the minus strand of NC_134403.1, from coordinate 80,612,818 downwards.
TGAATGAACAGTAGAAGGAGCACACAAGGAAAGAGGGCCCTGCTCATGAGAGCTTACATCCTAAAGGGAAGGGGGAGACACGAATAGGGTGGTACTAACTGGGGGAAGAGAGCCAGGACAAGGAAGTTAGGAGGAAGACTGATAGACTTGAATAAAGAAATGAGTCTTAAGGGCACGCTTGAATCCTTTGAGAGTAGATGCTAACCTGATGGAACGTGGCAGATCGTTCCACAGCAGGGGAGCAGCCCGGGCAAAGTCCTGAAGACGAGAGTGAGAGGAGGTGATCAGTGAAGTAGTGAGGCGACGGTCACAGGCAGAGCGGAGGGGGGCGGGTAGGAGTGTAGGTAGAGATGAGATTGGAGATGTAGGGAGGGGAAGATTGACTAAGAGCTTTAAAGGTGAGGGTGAGGAGTTTAAATTTAATTCTGTAGGGTATGGGGAGCCAATGAAGTGACTGTTGGAGGGAGACTACAGATACAGAGCAGCGGGATAGAAAAAAGAGGCGGGCAGCAGCATTGAGGATAGACTTAAGAGAGTCAAGGTGAGAATTAGGTAGGCCAGAGAGGAGGTTACAGTAGTCAAGGCGAGAGATAACAAGCGAGTGAACAAGGGTTTTCGTGGCTTCCGTGGTGAGAAAGGGACGTATCTTAGATATATTCCGAAGGTGGAAGTAGGAGGATTTTGAGAGGGACAGAATGTGAGGCATTTGAGACTTCATTTGCAATCTATTACAGGAATTATTTAAGACTGCAGTTTTTGTGAAAAGCCACCTGTTCTGATCTACCTGGATAAGGAGTAGATCAAGTTTTATCTGCCTGTGCTTTACAGTACTGTTGAGTGAAGAGTGATGGGTCTTGTGTTGGGTTTGCTGTATCACTGAGATGGCTGGTAAAGATAATTAGAGATGAGCGGGCTCGGATATCTGAAATCCGAGCCCACCCGAACGGTGCCAATCCGAGCCGGATCCGAGACAGATCCGTGTAATCCCGCCAATTGCAAAACTGAAACCGAGGCTCTGAGTCATAATCCCGCTGTCGGATCTCCGATACTCGTATTCTATAAATTCCCCGCTAGCCGTCCGCCATCTTCACTCGGGCATTTATCAGGGTAGAGGGAGGTTGTGTTAGGTGGTCCTCTGTCCTGCTATATCTCGTGCTGTGCTGTGCTCTGCTCAGTCCAGTGGTGCTGTGTCCTGTGCTCTGTCCTTCTAAGGGCATTGTTATTTCCCCATTATTCCCAAGTTATAAAAAATTTTTAAAAAGTTATAAAAAAAATAAAAAAAAAATAATTATAAAAAGAAGAATGATTGTTATCGAATGTTATTGAGGTTAATAATTGCGTAGGAGTGAAAATAAACCAAAAAAACTTGATTTTAACACTTTTTATGTTTTTTCAAAATAAATCCGAATCCAAAACCTTAAATCCGAACCAAAACCTTTTGTCAGGTGTTTTGCGAAACAAATCCGAACCCAAAACCTCAAGCAAATCCGAATCCAAAACACGAGACACCAAAAGTGGCCGGTGCACATCCCTAAAGATAATCCAGTCAATGAAGTTATATAAGCCTGAGGATGAATACCGTAGTTAGCAAAAATTGCAACTAGCACTGAGCTATGAATTGGCGGTATTAACCCAATTCCCTGTCAAACTTTTATAGCATAGCCAATTGAGGTTCCAGAGACAAAGCAACATGAGCCGGGATTATATTGGCCATTGAAAGTTTGTCCTGTATTAAGAACATTTCATCCTGCATTTGTTGGATGTTCTGTAGAATGGATGGCTCCGATGCACTGGCACCTGTGGGATCTATTCTTTTGGGCCAGTGTATTCTGTAAGTTTCCTATGGTGTTTATGGGTGGATCTCAATGGCAGGAAAGAATATAGAGACATTTTGGGTATTAAAATTATTGACTGATATTACTGATATTTCTTCTAATAACATACACAGCATAAGCTATAAGTGAGGGCAGAAACGTTTTTAAACCTTTAGTACGAGAATGTCTGCAGTGGTATGAGCAGGATAGGCAAGGTCACAGAAAGCCAGAGGCTAATAGAGTGGGAGTCCAGAGTGAAGGAGTGAAGAGAGTTGTCATACAAGCCAAGGTTATAGAGAAAAACAAAGCAAAGGATATGTTTTCAGGAGCTTAGGTTCCAGGGAAGCTGACCCCAGAAGTACATTCAGTAAACTGGCAATCTACGCTGAAAGGAAACTGGTTTATATAGGCCCGAGATTGAGGTAACACGCATAAGGTGTTAACGGGTCATTGCCAGCAGCTGTTGATTAGGAAACTTTTAGGTCCAAGACTGCACAAATATAACAGAATCAATTAAGCTGCAGCAAATTGTAAGTAGAGCCAGAGTTCAAGGTTCAATTCCTAGGCATCAGAAGTTGTGCATTTCTGGCAGTGGAGCAATAGGTCAAAGCTGAAGCTGAACTTTCTCACTAAAATATGTTAAGAAGTGTCTTTTACATTAATGTAAATGTATTTTTATTTATCTGGTCTACCTGTACAACTGCATCTACTGCCTATTTGTCTGTATATAAATGTATTGTTACTTGCTACTTGATATAATGCAGGTACACCTTGTAAATGAGCTTGCTCAATACTTGTTGCCTGGATAAATAAAGAATTTGACTGATTTGACATGTACACAACTAGCTCTTTATAAACACAGCTTCTGTGCTGCTGTTTACAGGTCACATTCCTGAAGAAGTCAGACTGAATGTAGGACTTTCCCTTACTCACGTCAAAGCGTCGATATAGTCACTATAGTGAAAAAGACCCAATACTGTGGTACTAACCCAGAGACAATCATTCAAGTTGGACATTTCCTGCTTTTCCAGTTGTTCTAGTTATATATATATATATGCATGGAGACTAGCATTTGTATTACATTTATATTTTACTATGGTCATATCTGTTCAGTCAGAATAACTGTGATATGAGGAGAGATGCCATTCTCAGTTTTGTTCTTTTGTAGCACTGTGCACTTGACTTCTAACTTAGACTACACCTTAAGTGCAAAACCAGGTGAGGTTTATGAGCTCTGAATTTGTTTGTTAATTTTCTGCCAATTGTCTGAAATGTACAGATGCTCTGACAAGTGCATAGTTTATTGTTAAAACACAAGGGAGTACAAAAACAAGATATATCTATTTTAAAATATGACTTTAAAGTTGTAAGAAGTCTTATTAGTGATCCAACACTACAGTATTAATACACTATAGTACTAAATTCATATAGCATTAGGTAGTTCCAGTTAACTAATACTGAGTCATTCCATTTTAGAGTAAGTATCCACATATAGCTTAATTAAATTGCAGTCAGTACGTTTTTTATGATTGGTAACGTCACCCAAGGAACATCGAGTGCTATTAATGCACTTCTGGAAAAACTGTTCGAGGGTGAGTACAGCTGTGTAAAATGTGAGTTGCTCATCTGGAAGTCCATATTCTGTATCTAATTCAGCAACTGGCAACACTGAGGCAGAGCTGGATTACATATTACGCAACCTAGGTTTCTGCCTAGGGCCCAATGGGCACTGAGGGATTACTCTTACCAATCTTTATTTGTTCGTTTTTGCCAAATAAGGGAGTGGAGTACCCAAACCAGTATGTTACCCCATGGGGTCTTGCCTCTGCAATGAGTTCCACTTACAATATGGAGAGAAGTTTGCTTATCAGTGAGCAGGTACTGGTTGGGGCCACTCTAAAAAGGTGTGGAACATGGGAAAGCAGAATCCTGAGGTTGGTAGCTGGGTTACAGTTAGAAGAAGTGATAGAGGGAAGAAAGTGAGGAAGGTTAGCCTTGATCTGACATACCACAATAAATATTCCAAATATCCTGATACTGGGAATGATAGTTTAGGCCTAGCATTACTGTAGCTGGATACTGCCACTAGCAACCAGGTGAAAGACTGCTCTAGTAAAGACAGGAATAGAAGTGTAGTGAAGAAGAAAAGAGAGAATAGATAGAAAAGATAGAATAGTCTATTCCCAGGATTGAGAATTCAAAACAGATGGTCCTAAAAAACAATTTCAGGGAACGAAGCTGAAACATTAAAGGTAGTGCCAAATGCTACACTTGAAACACAGCGGGAGCTTAAAAAGGTTAATAAATGGCCGAGCAGTTGGTATTAAGAACATATTTGAAATTTCAGAGAACTGGTAATCTGCCGCCTGTGATATTCTAGAAGGTTTGGACAATTTCTCAGTAGCAGACTGAAGTCCAAAAACTGACAATTTTTAATATAAAAAGGAGCTTCACTGCGCATGCACTGATCACTGAGCATGCTTAAAAGAGCAGGACAGAACACCAGGGGGTAAATGTATTAAGTGCTGAAATCGGCGAATTTGCAGTGAAAATTTAAAGCGGAAATGGCTTTAAAGGCAAAACAATGCCAATGGTATGCTAATCTGTTTTATAATTGTCCAAAAGTTTTATTAATTGTTCCCAATAATAGGTGAGATGTGTTATTAATTCCACTAAATATGGTCTACCTTTTCAGCACATATACATATTAAACATGATCTGGTTATATTGATTCCTAGGAGATATATTATACATATAGATTCCTTATGGGGAAGGGGTATATCATTGACACATTATTTTGTTACTTTCAGAGTATACAAATATCTACAGTGGTCTTCACAAACCTTTATTTTGTGGAAGTACTCCATTGATCAATTATATTTCTTATAAGAAATATATTCTGAACTTGAATTCCAACCACATTTATTTTTGTCCCAAGGAATTTAGCCAATCTATTAGAATTCTTTGACCTGTTAACTGGATAACAAAAAAAGTAGTTATTGTATTTTTAGAATAAGAATAACTGAGTAAACCATCAAGAAAGGTGTCAGAAAATAGGCCTCTAAAGTAGGTTTGTTTCCTTCATCAACATACTTAAACACAGTGATTTGCTTGAAAACATTTTCTAGTTGGGGTATGTGTGATGTCTGCAAAGTGTATGGCAATGATGTTTTCAATATGATTGCAAATCGCTGGTCTCTGTACAGTGAGTTTGCTAATAGGATCTCTGTGCAGTGTGCTGCAAAATGTTGCTGAAGATCTAGTGGGGATGGTCGCGGGGCGGCCCACGGCTCGACAACGGGAAGGGAAGTGTGGAAGGGCTGGGAAGCTTGCCTCCCTTTCTCACCTTGTAGGCCACAGGGAGCAGTGAGCAGCAGTAGACCATAGCGGGGGGAGGCTAGCTCATACTTAAGAAGCATGAAAGGAGGCAGATAGCATTCCAGTCTAGAATATCTGTCTTCTCCACAACCTGGCGGTCAGTGCTTCTGCTGCATCAGACCCCAGAGAGCACGATCCACACTTTGCAATACTCACCTCAGCAAAGCACAAAGTGTCCTGCAAAGCGCAGCACACCGTCTTCTAATGAAAAGGGTTCTTCCATGGTGATTTTTGAGGATGTCTTCTGCTTGTAGCAGTGCAGAGTTGGCGCAAAACACCAGATCTAAAAGGGGAAGCAGCAAGATTATTGATGCCAAAGACAAGAAGCTGATTACAAGCTATACCTTATGCTAGTAGCATCTGGTGAGTGACCTCCCCTCACCACCACACCTCACAAAGCACAGAGTGAGTAGGACGAGGGGCAGAGGGTGGACTACAGCATAACAGACATCAGCAGGCAGGCATACACTCAACACTCATAAGTGGTTTGTCCACCCAAACAGCAATGCCACCGTCCTCTTGCTCAACTTGAAAGGGTGACAGTGTATACCCACAAACACTAAAACCACTGGATCATGGGTGTATATTGCCTCAACTCAATTCTTTTAACAGGCCCTACATCCCCTGACAGCCATTGGCCACTGTGCAGGAGAAATTACAGCAAGCCTACATGTTACACCACGTCTGGATGCCAGGCTCCATGGTATGTTTCCCTTCCTCTACACAGGGACCAACTAGATAATGGGTACCACATTTGTGGCTGCAACCCCTTGGAAGAGGGGGGTTCCCACAACAGAAACACAAACATAAGTATCACAGTGTGATGTTCGACTATCGACAAGTATGGACAGACAGCATTTTACACCTCGCCAGTGGCCGGCATCTCAAAAAAGAGCTATCTTCATAGGCTAGCAGCCAATGTGCTGTCCATCATGGCCCAGATAAGAGACATTTACTGGGTCTACCTCAAGTCCAGTGGGAATCCAGCAGCAGCACAACGCTTAGACGACGAAATGTCAAGTGCGATGAATGGTGCAGTGGCAGCAGTTCACGCTATTTCCAGTGCGGCAAAGGAGAAGACATTATCGCAATCCATGGGAATGGTGAAAACAAAAACAACAGCAATTTCTGAATTTTAATGCAATAATTAGAAATGTTATAAATACACATGTTAATGTCAGCTATAATACCAATGCTCCTGTTTGTTTAGACAATAGGTCAGTCACTAATAGTTCTTCGGTATCCAAGGCATCTTCATAAAGATCATCTGGTTTCTTGCATGGCGGAGACGCAGTTGGTTGTGTAGTGGCGAGGTACTTACAAAAGCAAACCAGGAGGACATAGAGAAGGACGCCTTCATAGACATTTTTACAATAACCGAGACAGGACTTAAGGAAAAGCAGAAGGCTAACGAGAGGAGAGCAGCACATTCAGAGTCATATAAGAAAATTGATAACTGATAGAGCTGGATGTTTGCTTACTATGGCTGTTACATAGAGTCTTATCCAGACATGACAACAAATATGTTGAAGAACATCAAGTTTATTCATTCACTCTATAGAGAATATGGGGGGACTGTGTGGTGGAAGTAAGACAAGGCTTTTTGGTTGAAGTCACAATGTGGCAACCCTGTAGATTTCGGAACAAGGGAACACATAAATTTGCGAAGCATTACCATAGCACACAAGGTTGAGGCAATGCAAAGGTTGGAGGTTGGTGTTTGCCAGTTTTAAGCCCCCTCATGCTCGACTTGATGATTTTATCTTTGGACTTTGTGTCCAAGAATGCAGACAGAGAGTTCAGGCTGATTCAGCACCTGTCCTTCCCAGAAACTTTGTATGTTAACAATGAGCTCCATTGGAAGCAGTGTTCGGTCCAGTAACAGTCTTTTGACAAAACTGTGAGGATAGTTAGAAGGTATGCGAAAGTGACTCTTATAGCAAAGTTAGATACAGAGTCAGCATTTTACCTTTTGACACACATCTGGACAGCTTGAAGTACAAAGAATTCCGGTTGATGAGTATTTATTCATAAACAAATGATTGCCAAGAAGTTAGAGTTCAGGCTCCCTATGGTGAAAGTAGCAAAGCTTAGTGAGGTGATTAGCTTTTGCATGGAAGTGAAGAAAGTCACATTATGTCACTGAGTTAGGGTCAGAGGACTGCCCGTACAGCGGGCTCACGTGATATTACCTCCCGAGAGGCGTGGAGTCTAACGGTGAGGGAGGTGTTCACCAGGGTCACCCGCAAGGGAGTTTGGCATTAGCTGCTCCCAGACCGCAGGTCGCTGCACTCCTAGAGGGTGATGAGCGAGGCTGTATTGAGAACTAAAATAATAACGAAAGATGCCATGGATGAGAAGTAGCTCAATGACTGAGAGACTAAGAGGCAGTTTCCCTGGGCAATGGCAGAGCCAATGTACTGAGAGTAAGGAACAGAAGGCGAGTATGCAGGTTATACTGGAGACTGGTTGTGACGATCTATGGGTAGATGTGCTGGAGACTCAGGAAACAGGTAGCAATAATCTGCAGAGCGTTACCACAGGATAGTGGAGTAGTCACAGAGGCTGTGATGATCTGCGGATAGATGTGCTAGAGACTTCAGAAAACAGGTAGCAATAATCTGCACAGCGTTACCACAGGATAGTGGAGTAGTCACAGAGGCTGTGATGATCTGCAGATAGATGTGCTGGAGACTTCAGAAAACAGGCAGCAATAATCTGCACAGCGTTACCACAGGATAGTGGAGTAGTCACAGAGGCTGTGATGATCTGCGGATAGATGTGCTGGAGACTTTAGAGAACAGGTAGCAAACATGAGCCAGGGAACAGGACATTTGAACAGGAGAGCAGACCTGAATATGTGGCAACTTGGTAGAGAAGCAGGTATTTTAAATAGACAGAGCTGACAGGCAATTAGCCAATTAAAAGAAGCAGGAAGTATTGAGCAAACCAGGTGTGTGCAAGCCTAGTTTAAACCAGCAAGTGAATGCAGGAAGAGAGAAACAGGCGAGAGCAGCGACCATAATGCAGGTTTAGCTGGTGCAATGTGTTCCAGGTTAGAGCAGACGCAATTCTTGCTGGGGTTGATGAACTTGACGTGCTGAATAATTCCAATTGGACAGATATTTCAAGGCACCTAGAAAAGGCCATGGCAGGTGTTAAGAGGAAGTATCACTTTATTCCCATTGGCAAGGAGCTCAAGGAACACCTGCTGGTATAAAAGCACTTCAATCAATAATTCAATGGCACACAGCTCTGGCCTAGTGCAGGGATACCTAACCACGTTACATCTATTTGCTGACGCAGCTGGGGCTATAGGGTTTGGGGTGTGTTTGCATGGGGAATGGTGCACACAGCCATGGCCACCTAGGTGGGTCGACAAGGGACTGACCAGGAACTTAGCAGTGCTTGAGTTCTTCCCAATTGTGGTGGCAGTGGAGATTTGCTGTTCCAGTTGGTAGGAATGACAGAGTAGAAACCCCTTAAACATATTGTTAGCTTTTCTGGGTAAACTAAGGAACTAGCGGATGTTCAAGGATCGGGTCAAATCCATGCTGGCAGGCATCTCCTTTATCTCAAGACTAAATGGTAAAGCGGACGAGACAAAAGTCTTTGTAGTCTGCATCATAATGAGAGAGTGGGCCAGAGTCAGACTCCCGCAAGCCAGTGACAGTAGAAAGATTGTGGGAGTTAGTGCAAATATTAAGGCTTACAGCGGTGACATTCCGAGGCAGTGAGCAGTTGGCAGAATCCAACAGGTCTGTGGGTATGATAACCTTTTTTTTTTTTTCTTATTTTAAACATTTATTTGTTGATCAACTCTAGAAACAGTGACTGGTAAGTAAAAGCAAAACAGTTGTTCAAGAGTTTTATACATCGGTCTGTTAGTGATAAATAATACAGCATCTCTGTACAAGAATAATGCAGCTCATTTCTTCTGCCATTCTGCCTGTTCTTTCCTTTCACGGACAGCCTCTTTCAGGTACGGCTCCAGATAGTGGATGTCCTGTTCATATTTCGTCCACTGTTCTTTGGGGAGGATACTCTTTTTCATATCGAGATCCAAAGTTCTTTTGATGCGAAAAATTCTGTCGTCATACACCTTGGGTGGAAGCCGCCTTATTGCCTCTTGTACTTCCTCGTTTTCATACAGTGTGTCATCTCGCATTTAACCTAGTTTGTTGAATCCAGCAAGATTGTAATACCACTTGCATAAACTCTCCATGAAACGACCAGAAGCAGCAACCGGTGCCCTCGCCGCCATCTTGACAGGACCTGTGAGCGCAGACGTGTGTGGGTATTATAACCTTTTAGTGTCAGCCAACACTGAGCTTTGCAAGATAAACAATTTCAAAACAGATCAGCTTGGTAGGTAGAGGCGGGTGCAGCTGCGCAGGCCCTCAGGTCTATCTGATAGCGGAAAATTATTCATGGGCTCTAGACGAGAAGGTAAGATGGTTTTCCTGATGTATAGCAATGTGTCCGTGTTAACCAGGCTTCAGTTTTTAAAAGGTGTGGGCTTGCGCTGGGTTGGGATGAAATGAAATTCGGGATGCATTCCTTTGGAACAGGTGCAATAACACTAGCTGCCAGGGAGAGTAGTTCTGTCAAGGACATCAAGCAGTTCGGAAGATGGAGATCTGTCATATGTCCGGCCAGCAGTGAGCTAGGCTAGTTTTATTCACACTCCCCATTTTCTTTTCCTATTCCCCGTGCTTGTCTCTCCACAGTTAGCTGTGGGAGAAAGCAGGCATGGATCATTTGCCAATCCTACATCTATTGCACAGCTATGCGGGCAGCCAGCAGACTATACATCCACCTCTTTGGTTTGATGCAGGAGGCAGTAGATGCGTAATGGCTGGGTAAGAGAGGTATGGGGTGGGGGAACATTGAAAGGGCATTGTCAAAGGCAGAATGAATGGTAAGTCAGTCCAATGTTATAGTGTTACTCTTTGGGAGGAACTACTTGGTCAGCCACATCCACATAGGCTAGGATGGTTGAGGGAGTGTTGGAGCACAGTGATCCTAATATGATCAAATATCATACCAAGGTTGTCCTAGCGAGACACGAGAAGAGGAGCAGGCATTGACAAAGCAATGAAGAAAGGTCAACTTAGCCATTAACAACTTTATCACCCCTGCAGGGACAGCAGCATTATGCACAAGGACATTGGCGTTAAATGTGCAGGACTATACAAGAGCAACGGGGTGCATCTGTTGAACATTGCTTTAGATCTCTTTACCACTGCAGTGCGGGAGGCTCTTTGTATGGCAGAAAAAAAAAAGTGACGTGCAAGGCATACCAATTGGGGGGAGTCAGCAGGGGGCATGCAGAAACACCATAGGAGGATGGATGCAAACCTGGCTCCAGTGGCATGCCAGGTGGGAATTAAAGGGCTGTATAGGTCAACAGCTGGTCTCACGAGAGTGTGGTTGCAGTCGGTGCATGGTAGACAGAACATCGGCCTTGCATATCATTTTCTTTCCTGTTATGGTTTAATTGGCAAATTTGTGACCAATTTTTGCTCAATACCCTTCTCCGAGTGATTTTTGGTTAGTGTTTGTCCGCTGGCCGCCTGCTGATTGGCCTATGCCCCTTATGGGTCTCTGCACAGTGTACCTGCATACTTTATAATTGGAACAAATTTAAGGGAACCGTCAAGCCACATTGGGGGCCTCCCACGAGTTGGGACAAATGTGCAAACTGATGGGAATGTCCTGCCAAAATCATATAGTTAGAAGGTATTTATCTATGCCCTGGGGAGGGCTGGCAAATTTCAGCTCAGCAGCCTATTATAAAGGGAAAAAAATACAGGTGGCCCATTGACCCAGCCCAAGTTAGCCCACTCTGGGACCAGCCTGGGGGCAGACGCTCCCCTGCCCCCCAGCCTGCGCCTGTCTATGCCTACCACTGTCATCTTTCTGCAATGTACCGGTTAACAAATCTTGGCAAGTGAGTTTTGCCAGTAAACAAATAATTTAAGTGCGTACTAGAATAATATGGATACTTCCAAAGACAAATATTGGAACTGTCTTTTGACGTTAAGGACACTTAGAAACTGTACTTTCCCTTGAATAGTCTACAAACAACTCTTCTGGGAGTCCCTAATAAATAAGCCCTATTATTGACAAACGGAGATAAGAAATGTTTCCTACGTGCTCTGTGATACACAACAAACCTCTCAGCCACCAGGGGAAACGGGGTGTGCAATTTGCAAATAAATGGTAAAGACACACCCACACGCGTTATTTACCTCACTGCGTAATAACCGGTCGTTTGTGTTGCATGATGGAAGCTGTAGTTCTTATCTCGCCGCAAGGTGTCTAGAACAGCTCTCGCGAAATGAATAAAACTACAAATCCCGACGTCCTCTAGTGCCCATGTGGATGTAGCTTTCCGTGCGTTGCATCAGCTGTGATTGAAAGTCTTGGTGCTGGTTGTCTGTAGTTTATTCATTGAGTCGGCATGAAGCTGTATGTGAGCGATGGGAACCCGCATGGGTTGAAGGTGTTGGCTGCTGCCGGCTTCTGGTCTGGGGATGTGGAGATCCAGAGCTTACAGCAGGAGGGTAAGGAATAGAAGTGCACTAGTGATGTATGTAAAGCACACACATGGCTTCAGGGCATGCTGTCATATGTGACCAGATATCAGATAAAGGGATGCACTCACATACAAACTCTCACATTTGTGGAAGTTATTTCGTCGTACAGTTCACTATCTAAAAAATGAAGCTAACACTAAAGCTGGGTTCACACTACAGAAATTTTGACCAACTTTTTATGCCGAGCGATTTTTACATGCGATCGATGGTCCGATCGCTCGGTCCATGGACTGCATACACACTAGCCTTGTTTAGGACGATAAAGGGAAAAGCGGACGTCCCTTTAGCGACTTTTTACAGCCATGTTGTCGTGAGCAATGACTGTAATTTCGTACTCACTGTTGTGGATCGGTTGGAAGTTTATACACACTACACAGCGGAAACGAGATTGGAGCGAAAATATTAAACGGTACGACCAACCAAATGAGGTGATAATCGTCCATTTGGGCAGACTTTCGACCATCGTGTCACTGCACACACTGACCTGACTTGAACGAGCGGTCGTATGTCGGCTGATTGAGCCGATTATTGGACAAAAACAGTGTAGTGTGTACCCAGCTTTACATATTAGGGGGTTAGATGCTATGATCATCATCATCATCATTTATTTATATAGCGCCAGCAAATTCCGTAGCGTTTTACAGTTGGGAGCAGACATTAATAAAACAATACTGGGTAATACATATAGACAGAGAGGTAAAAGAACCCTGCTCACAAGCTTACTATCTATGCAATGTTATGCCTTTCATAAAGACATTTCATCATGGGGGTATAATAGATACAGTACAGAATTGTTCTAGAAGGATGATATTCAAATGTAATCAAAAGGAAATTGTTGTTTTTACTGTGTGCTGTCAATAAATATTTATTTTGTGAGTTTTAAATATGAGTAACATGGTGTGAATATGTTCTCAGTGTACAACTGAATAGACATACCTTGTATATAATCCATGGACATTTTTTCTTGTTAAAATGTGTTCATAAATTGCTAACTAGTAATAATAACTTACATTTACTATAGTTGTATAACAGGTCTGCTCAGAGTCCTGTCTATCACTTTAATACCATCTCCACTTCAATTAGTTTTCACTTTTTGATTTTTTTTTCTTAAAATATTTAGTTCAGCCTCATTTATTTCTTGCATTGGGGTCTATTTATGACCCTTCGTTTTTTTGACTTGATACTTTTCAATCCTTATCTCCTTGATAAGGATTGAAAAGTAACGGCTATGTATTAAAAAACTTCTCAGGGACAGCAGTGCCGATAACCTGCTGTCCCTGAGAAGTGACTCACCTGATCATCGCAGTCTTTTCCCATTTTTCAAGGCTGCGGTAATCTTCTCTTTTTTTCTTTTTCTTTTTTGTTAGTGCGCATGCACCGACCGAATAGTTGGTGCATGCGCAGTAACATCCTGGCTGGCAAACTGCAGGATGATTGACAGGGAGGGATCACATGATCCCTCCACACATGCGCTGTCCAGCTCTGCTCTTCAGCGCGAAAGTTTTCAGATATGTTAATGTACGCCAGCTTCAGATGTAAAAAAAGAGAAAAGTTTCTCTAGTTGAACTTTCATACATAGCGGTTCTGAGCACTTCCCATACACTGTTATGGGGAGTGCTCAGAAAACTGATAGGAAATGCAAAGCAGCGGATATCTGAGATATCTGCTGCGATGCTTCAATGGTACATAGTGATTTCGGGGGTTTACCACAGGAAAAATGCTTGGTAAATAGACTCATAGATGAGAATGAGGGACATTGTGACACTATATTACATGTTTTCCCAGCGCCATCCACCAGAATGTGCAAACTTTTAAATTTTTAAGTAGACAGCTCCTTATAGTCATGAATGTTTCATATTTATCATAACTGTTGTTACCAGTGGCATAATTAGTGTGTGACTTATTAATGTGTAAACCTTTATATTGTTTTCTCTCTCAGAAAGAGTTGTGCCCTTCTTGTCTCAAGCAAAGCTGCCAGCACTACAGCTTGATAATGGGACCTATCTTTTCTCTTCTAATGCAATTTGTAGGTGAGTATCTAATCAACATTTTTCATAGACTCTTAAGAGCAGTGGTGATCAAGGTCTTCCCTGTTTCCGGTAATGTATTGGAGTCTGCGGTGCTTGGAAACACTGTTTGGGCAACACAATGTCTTTGAGGGCTACTAGTTCAGTTAATCTGCTCTAGAGTTGAGGATTTCTAATAGCTGCTCCTATGTTAATCAGTATGTAATATTAGTGTATAAAAGTGTTCTTGGGTTAGAGGTGATATTAATAAAAAGTGTAATATGTTTAAATACTATATAGAAAGTAACTTGATATCTGCTATAATTTTCTAAATTGAATAAAAAAAATTACTGCTACAATCTGATTGCTATGAACTACAGTTCTTTTCTTACAATTACCTGGACACCAGTGTTTTATAAATGTCCCTTCCAGTGTTCCTGGTTAATTCACATATTGTGTGGATGTTTACGTTACAGCTGATAGGATGCTTGTAAACACTTTAATTTTTTGGGATGTAGCGTTTTTAAATGTCTGGATGAGATGGTGATTTTGTTGTTCTCTGTTGATAGACATGGACTTGTCATTGACAGTGTGGGCTGGAATAAGGTCATAAAGCTTCTTTCAGTAGTTCAGGGACCTGGGAACATGGCGCTTCCAAATCTTACTAATTGGCTTCTGTTAACTCGCATCTGGGTTAGGGTAATAAAGGATATTCTACCAACAATTTGCTAATGTCTGTGACAGACCGCAACCCCTTGCAAAGCCCTCTTGGCTCAGCCAACAAAGTGTAGGCTGTTGTCTGCAGGGAACGTGAGGTAGATCTATTAGATACTCTATGGAACCAACGCCATGTTTTTTGAACTGCCCGATCTGGAGGGCTCAACCATGGGCAAAACACAGGGTTACTACAGCTGGGCATATGTATGCAGATAAAAAACCTTTGAGGAAATGGGGAAAAAACTAATTTGTGATATAGAATAGATACTTTGGTTGCTTTCTTCAGCCCTGTCATGCTGTTGAGATGCAACAGGAACTAAAAACACAATCACTTCTATTTCCCGCATTAAAACCTACCTCTTGAGAGTCCATATGTCTGAGCTAATACTATCTATATGTGCTTACATAAGACATAGATCGGGGATAGGGGGCTTTAAAAAGTTAAATGGCAGACGGCTATAGGTCTACTTGGTGATGAAGACTGGACCCATGCACTGCATTCAAGCTTTAAAGCTTCAGGTTATGTTGAACTTCAACGGGTCCAGTTTTACATGCTGAATAGTTTCTTCCTTACTCCGAGTGGACTAGGAGTAAGGAAGTGATAGGAGTCCCAAATAACCAAGTGTTAAGTGGGGAATGGCACATTCTGGCCCTTGCTGTGGGGAATGCCTGGCAATACAAGCTTTTGTGAGCTAAGGCATACTCTGTATACAAAAAAAAAATAGATGTTGACTCGGGTTGCCCATACAATCCACATAGTTGTAAACTGATATTATCAATGTATGGAAAGTAAAGTTAACATATCTTATGAATGTTTTAACTGTTGCCAAAGTGTTAATCACCAGATCCTGGATGTCCAGTAAAGGCCTGACACTCATGACTGCATTGCATTAATCAATGAAACGCTTGATTAAAAGTGCTTTATATACACAAGCAGGGGTCGTAAGGATAAATATGGTTATGTACAGTGTTTTAAAATCACAATGGATAACAAAAATGAGTCTGAAGTGATGTTATGAAAATTGTTTTGTGTATGTTGGAACACTCACAAAAGTTAATCCTATTGTAGAATTTATGTTTTGTGCATAGACACAAATAGTAACTGAGGCAACATTGAAATCCTGAAAAATAAATAAACATTATTCTTTTTGTAGGTATTTTTACTTGTCAGCTGGAAAGGACCTGGATGACCTAAGTAATCAGTGGCTGGAATGGGAAGCAACAGAGCTTCAGGTGTGTTGTCGGAGTATTTAATATATAGGATAGTATTATTATTGCTTAAAATTATGTTGTATTTGCTGTGTGTACAATACTTGCTATTTTTGTTGTTTTTAGCCAGTGATCTCGGCAGCCTTGTATGCACATGTGATACAGGGCAAGAAAAAGGAAGATACTGTAGCAACAATTGGCAAGCAGCTTGGCCATATTGCTCAAAGTCTCACAAAGAAACAATATCTTGTCACAGTGAGTACAACTTTGTAATTTACATAGCAATGTAAGTAAGCCTATTTCTTAAGAAGATGTTCCAAATGAATTGCAAAGTATCATTTCTATAACAGTGTTGCAAATGTGTTCTGCTGCGACTTTTCATGTAGAATGGTTTGTAAACTTTTAATTCTGGTGCAAATCTTTAACCACCCACTTGTCCTTAAAGTGGTCACACTGTATCTTTGTTGACTTTAAATCTTAATCTATTACTTATAGGATACTGTGTCTGTTGCCGATATAGTGGTTTGGGGAGCCATTTACCCTTTCATTATAGATGTGGTTAGTCTGCCAGGTAAGAAACTGTTGCGTACACCTTTTATGATTTTGTTTTCATAAACACATTTTGCATACTGTCTGTGTTGTAGGTCCTGAAGGGTGTGTGTGTGTATATGTGTGTGTATATATATATGTATGTATATATATATATATATATATATGTATGTATATATATATATATATATATATATATATATATATATATATATATATATATATATATATATATATATATGGGCAGCCGCTTCACATGTAGTCTTGCATTGGTGAGAAGCTTTTTGAGAGTTGTTGCCTATGAAGACAATGTTTAACTGCTTGAAAATGTCAGTGACGTTCTTTCACAGATGAACTGTTGTCATTGAAGAATTGGTTTAAAAAAGTATCTGAAATTGAATCATGTCAAAAAGCTGCTGAATCCCTTCTGAAAGGCCAGGGACCCACCGTTTTTAAAGCGTATCTCCAAAAATTGCCTACACCTGTTATCCCATCCAACACCTCTGTCTGCAACGAGCAAGACGTAAGTAGCATTGTTTTCTTTATTTCTATACTCCATGAAATTTAGACACTTGTATTTTGTATATCTATATACACTTGGATTTTATGTAATCAGTTGTTTTCAAAAATGTGTGTATAGTTTGAGTGGAAGCTGCCTGTATGACATATTGAGGAAGCAATAGACCTTTCATATTATAGCGTTTGAGCAGTGTAGAATAGCAATGTTATCTAATATGTCTGTCTGTAAGACCAGTCCTCTCACATCCATCTCCCTCTCAGGGAGAAGACACAGCAGCCCAGATTCTGTCTGAGGATGATATTGCTGCAGCTACTGAAGCTTGGTCAAAGGGACTTGCTGACGCTCCAAGGCCGAGACAAAGACAGCACCCTATGTGAGTTGGGACATTCATTTGCCGTGCACTACTTAGCATGTTTAATGACATTACCCTTTGTGACATTTTCTTTACATTGACGAGTTGACTCTGGGTTTCAAGGAAAATTAAAATAAATCTTCCTAGGACAACAGTCCTTTTTAATAAACTTTGCATGCTTCTTTTACAATTTAAGTGACTAAAATGTGTTAGACCAATTCCCTTTCATAGGTCCAGTAAATGAGTCTCTGTGAATTAATGTTTGTGTAGTGACCTGACAACTCCGTAGCTTATGGGGGAATAGGAGCTTTGGCTCCTGGTACATACCAAGTATCTTCAATAATAAGTACAGACCGAGGATAATACACTAGCCAATATTCTAGAATGGCTTTCTATGTGTCTAACTTTAGAAACAATAAGCCTGCGCTCTGTATATCCCATATTCTATATGGCACCAGCTACATGGCAATATAAATGCCCATATGTGTATACAAAACAAAGACCGTTGTTGTCAGTGTTTATCCTTTACACTGACTATCTGTGTGAATCTAGCAAAATGAAATCATGACTTATTAGTTCATATTTTGATCAAAACATTTAAGCCTGCATCCTAGCGTCAAGGGCACCTCATTATATGCTGGTCCTACACTGACCTATATGCTTTAAACTCAAAATGAAGTTAAAATCAGATGCACTCACCTCCCAGGTATAGGGGCTTACATCTAGCTAGTACTGGCTTGTGGGCCACACCCAAATGAGCCTTACGTTGTTTATGGAAAGCTGCTTCGACAACATAAGGCAATATTTTGAGACCGAACCAGAGAAGAAAAGCCTGTGCTCGATATATCCCATATTATACACTATATGGACAAAAGTATTCGGAGGCTTGACCATTACACCAACAGGGACTGTAATGACATTGTATTCAAAAACATATTCTTTAATTTGGAGTTGATTCCCCCTTTAGCAGCGATAACGGCTTCCACTCTTCTTGGAAGACTTTTCACAGGATGTTGGGAGTGTTTCTGTGGGAATTTGTGCACATTCATTCTGTAGAGCATTTATGAGGTCAGGCACTGATGTTTGATGAGAAGGCCTGGTTCCTAATCTCCGTTCCAGTTCATCCCAAAGGTGGCCGATGGGGTTGAGGTTAGGCCAGTCAAGTTTTTCCACACCGAACTAGTCAAACAATGTCCTTGTAGTCCTTGCTTTGTGCTTTGGGACAGTCATGTTTGATTAGAAAAGGCCCTGCCCCAAACTGTTGGCACGAAGTTGGAAGCATAGCATTGTCCAAAATTACTTGGTATGCTGATGCATTAAGATTTCCCTTCACTGGAGCGAAGGGGCCTAGCCCAAACCCTGAAAAACAGCCCCATACCATTATCCCTCCTCCACCAAACTTCACAGTTGGCATAATGCTGTCAGGCAGGTAACGTTCTCCCAGCATCCGCCAAACCCATGCTTGCCCATCTGACTGCCAAACAGAGAAGCGTGATTCGTCACTCCACAGAACACGTTTCCACTGCTCCACAGTGCAGT
Organism: Mixophyes fleayi; assembly: GCF_038048845.1. Classification (NCBI taxonomy): domain Eukaryota; kingdom Metazoa; phylum Chordata; class Amphibia; order Anura; family Limnodynastidae; genus Mixophyes; species Mixophyes fleayi. The sequence continues at coordinate 80,594,132 of NC_134403.1, read as the reverse complement.
GTCGGCAGGGCCGGACTGGGACTAAAAATCAGCCCTGGCATTTAAAAAACATACAGGCCCACCTGTTGTGAGCTCCGTGCGCAAAATTGTTGCATGCTGAAGTGGCGTTGCTGGTGCAGTCCAACATGTTAAGCAGCAACACAAACTTGTGTTTCACACTTTGTCTTCTGCCCACCCTGATCAATTCCCTTGTTGTGCAAAACAGTTTGCTTGAATTACAAAAGCGTACTGTTCCTACTGAGTGCGAAAACATAAAACGACTACAGTAAACCCAGGGCCTGATTAAGGGTTTCGGTCACCGTAGGCAAATGCACCAACAGCGTCTCCCTACCCCTGCTCCCCCCCTCCCCATTGTATAGGAATACTCCTAAATATAAATATTCCGAAATATTCTTCAGCATTCACATTTAGATTGATTGCGCTGTTGTCTCTTACCTGTTCTTGCTATTCTTTCTTGCTGCTTTGTTGTCTTCTCGCTGGCTTCTGGAAATTTGGAGTCCTGTATTGAAAATGCAAAAATTTTACTATAATGTTAATAAACTGAATGATTGAGCTCTTTAAAAAAACAAAAAACACTCCATTATGGACAGATAACACTACCCCATTGTACAGGCATATATAAGTAATATCTGAATATTTGTGGTCAATAAAATATTTACCTCTACCAGCCCCATCTTATATTCTAGTGATAGCTGAGACAAGAGAGCAGCCTTGTAACTGCCACACAAAACAGATATCATGCCCCCCAAAGCTGCTCTATTTTGTAAATACCACGCAAGACACTTCATTAACCCTGTAGGCATATTCAGCCCCTCTCTCCCCCCCCCTGCAGACATTGTCAGCCCCTCTTCCCCCCCCCCCCCTGCAGACATTGTCAGCCCCCCTTTCCCCCCTCTGCAGACATAGTCAGCCCCTCTTCCCCCCCCCCCTCTGCAGACATAGTCAGCCCCTCCCCCCCTCTGCAGACATTGTCAGACCCTCTTCCCCCCTGCACACATTTTCAGGAACTGTGTCTTCCCCCCTGCACACATTTTCAGAACCTGTGTCTTCCCCCCTGCACACATTTTCAGAACCTGTGTCTCCCCCCCTGCACACATTTTCAGGACCTGTCTCTCCCCCCCTGCACACATTTTCAGGACCTGTCTCTCCCCCCCTGCACACATTTTCAGGACCTGTCTCTCCCCCCCTGCACACATTTTCAGGACCTGTGTCTCCCCCCCTGCACACATTTTCAGGACCTCTCTCTCCCCCCCCCCTGCACACATTTTCAGGACCTGTCTCCCCCCCTGCACGCATTTTCAGGACTTGTGTCTTACCCCCTGCACACATTTTCAGAACCTGTGTCTCCCCCCCCTGCACACATTTTCAGGACGTGTGTCTCCCCCCTACACACATTTTCAGGACCTGTCTCTCCCCCCCTGCACACATTTTCAGGACCTGTCTCCCCCCCTGCACGCATTTTCAGGACCTGTCCCCCCCCTGCACGCATTTTCAGGACCTGTCCCCCCCCTGCACACAGTTTCATGACTTGTCCCCTCCCTTGCACACATTTTCAGGACCTGTGTACCCCCCCCCCCCCCCAGCACACATTTTCAGGACCTGTGTCCCTCCCCCCTGCACACAGTTTTAGGACTTGTGCCCCCCCCCCCTGCATACAGTTTCAGGACTTGTGTCTCCCCCCTGCAGTTTCAGGACTTGTATCTCCCCCCCCCCTTCCCTGCACACAGTTTCAGGACTTGTGTCTCCCCCCCTGCACACAGTTTCAGGACTTGTGTCTCCCCCCCCCCCCCCCCCCTGCACACAGTTTCAGGACTTGTGTCTCCCCCCCCCCTGCACACAGTTTCAGGACTTGTGTCTCCCCCCCCCCCCCCCCCTGCACACAGTTTCAGGACTTGTGTCTCCCCCCCCCCCCCCCTGCACACAGTTTCAGGACTTGTGTCTCCCCCCCCCCCTGCACACAGTTTCAGGACTTGTGTCTCCCCCCCCCCCCCCCCTGCACACAGTTTCAGGACTTGTGTCTCCCCCCCCCCCCCCCCCCCCCTGCACACAGTTTCAGGACTTGTGTCTCCCCCCCCCCCCCCTGCACACAGTTTCAGGACCTGTGTCCCGTCCCCCTGCACATGTCCTGTCCTCTCCCCCGGAGCACCGTTTTCCCTGTGGAAATAAATAACACACTTACCTTAGCAGCCACCGGGAATCCACTGTGCGCCCTCTACAGACAGTACTACGCGGTCGCGCGAAGTGACGTCACGCGCGGCCGCGTAGTACTGTCTGTAGAGGGCGCACAGTGGATTCCCGGAGGCTGCTAAGGTGAGTGTGTTTTTTTATGAATGCGCTGGAGCAGGGCCGGCCCACAGAGCCGTCATGACGTGTGACGTCATGGCGGCTTCAAAAAAAATATATTAAATTTTATTTTATTTTAAACTGGGATCACTGGGAGCCGGACCGGCCCACTTTGCCATCGGCCCTTCTGGCATTTGCCAGAAGTGCCAGATGGCCAGTCCGGCCCTGAGTGTCGGTGTGTTTTACACCACTCCATCCGACACTTGGCATTGGTCTTGGTGATGTGAGGTTTACATGCAGCTGCTCGGCCATGGAAACCCATTTCATTAAGCTCCTGACGCACAGTTTTTGTGCTTACATTAATGCCAGTGGAAGTTCGGAACTCTTCAGCTATGGAATTAGCACTGCGTTGGCGACTACGCATCATGTGCTTTAGTAATCGTTGATCTTGCTCTGTGATTTTACGTGGTCTTCTGCTTCGTGGCTGAGTTGCAGTTGTTCGTAAATGCTTCCACTTTGTAATAATATCGCTTATAGTTGACTGTGGAATATCCAGCAGGCATGAAATTTTACTACCCATCTTATTGCAAAGGTAGTGTATATGCTACCAGCTGCATTGTAAATTAAAACCCCATATATGTATACAAAATGAATTAATACCTCATGTCTTCATTTTGCTAGACACAGATATGCAGTGTTAAGGATAAGCGCTGACAACTGTCTTTTTGTTTAGTGAACAGCTATCATGATATTTAAAATGATACACCTCTTAGGTGCACAGTTTAAAGTATTGTCCTTACCAAATTGATTTAGAATTTCTGTCTATCAAAGCAATATATTAAAGGCTTTAAAAAAAAAGAAAAAAAAAAAGTAGCCCGCTGGAAATGAGTTGCTGACTTTTAGCTGAGCTCCCAAAGTACCTGAGGCTTTTCCAATTCTTCTGAAGACAAAACTTCTCTAAAACAGTGGGACCGGCTTACCCCTATCTGTATAAAGCGCATATTGTCTGCAGGCGCTGACCCTCAAGATAGACTAGACCTTCTGCTATCTATCCAGTGGCGGAACTATCATTGGTGCAGCAGGTGCAGTATACTGCGACCCATGGAGATAACGGGGCCCACTGCCTGGCAGATGCAGAGGGTGGGGCCCCGGTTCACTCTTCCCTGCACCAGAGCCCACAGCTAAATAGTTCCACCTCTGTATCTGTCAATAGCAAGATGAACATCCCATTCTCTACTACAAGAGATTCTGACAGACTGTACAGAAATCTAGAATCTGTGAGGCAGTAGGTCCGTATCGGTCTGGAGGTTAAATAAAATTCCAGTCTTATCCAGATCTACTTATGGAACACAGAAAACCGTTTACTTGTCTTGCGGATAATTCTGGGGTGATGCACATTGCTCAGTAGTTTGGGCAGTGCAGAAATCTGTGATTGGGGAGGCGAAATGTTATACAGTGAGCATTCAGCAGAAAATAAACCCTCTAACATTTCTACACTAATGAGAAGAGTATCTCGAGGGCTTATCCCCTTTAGACACTGTAGCTCGTGACACATTTGCAAGTTGAACTGTCTTGGTTACTGAAGCTCCTGACAAACACACTCCACCAATCACCCATCTACCAAAGTCTCTGAGGCCCCCCTCTTGCAGCCATATAAGACATAATTATAGGCACCAGGCAGTCCAGTAATTTCGTAGATAACCACGACCATGCTGGGATGAAAAATGTACACATACGTTTGTTTTGGGTTTTTTTGTTTGTGGTGTTTCTGTTTTGTGAGCTTATGCTGAGGATGTATATCTTTTTTGCAGTCTACCAATAGAAGGAGAGAAGAACATATTGATTACCAGTGCTTTGCCCTATGTGAATAATGTTCCTCACTTGGGGAACATCATTGGTTCTGTACTCAGTGCTGACGTCTTTGCCAGGTGAGTTGTATGTTGAAATGGATTTTAAGATGCCGTGCTACCCACGACACCCACCTCCCCCCATCCAGCTTCTGTTCTTATGCACTTGGATTAATGCTGTGTGGCTAATTACGGTTATGTCTGCTCCCCACTCTGTACTGCCCCCTCCTCTTTCCCTTTTGTTTTTCTGTTAAGTACAGAATTCTAATAAAACTATTGATGGGGGTAAAAAAATGGATTTTTAAGGTTTTGGTTTTTTTTTTTTTCTTAAAAAAAGACTTCTTGCCATTAGCTTGTTTTGTTTTGTTTTTTTTTTTCTTAAAAAAAAATATTGCATGTACTTGTAATATAATATTATACCCAGCTATCATAATAGTACATTAAATGTATATTAGTGTATATATTTTACCATCAGTATTCTATATGCAAGGGAATTTAATTTTTTGTTTTCTTTTACTGACATTGTTACCATTTCAAAAACTGAATATTTTCATTGCCTATCCTATATTGTGAACTTCTCCAAATAGTAAGATTGTGTGTACATGAGAGATCAGAATCCGTTCTATACTTGGACTTTTTATCAGTTGTGAACATCTTCTTTTTCAGTTAATGTGTGAATAAGTACTTCCTCCTTGTACAGTAAGACAGATTAGATAGATATCTAAGTAGTTTTTAGCTGACCCAGTAAATTATGGTTATTTGTCTGCTTCCCAAAATACGCAATCAGATTCATTTGCCGTTTTACCCTCCGTATTTTATAAAAATAGCAGAAGGTAAGATGCAATTCGCTGTCTTGCAGCACTGCAAGGTATTTGACAAGAACATGTAATGCTATCATTGTCTGTACACTGTAGTGTTATACAAATCTAATTGCTAGTTCCTGCTTTTGATGACTCACTGTTTACTTCAAGGTGTAAAGTGTAGCTTCCGATGTTAAAACGGTTTCACTTTATAGAAATTATTCTTTTATTGTGTGCTCTAAAACTGTTTTTGACGCGTAGAATTTTATTAGCAGCCCTATATCATCATCATCATTTATTTATATGGCGCCACTAATTCCGCAGCGCTGTACAGAGAACTCATTCACATCAGTCCCTGCCCCACTGGAGCTTACAGTCTAATGCCCTAATATAGACACACACAGACAGAGAGGGGAAGAGACAGACAGATATATATATATATATATATATATATATATCTCTTTTATAGGTAAAATAACATTGTTATAATGTATTTTGTTTTTAATGTCTTGGTGGTTTTTTTTTCCTCTTTGCACCACGTCTCCCAATTTCTGTGTTTCAGTACTAAGCCCTCCAGCAGTCAGGGATATTTGCTACCCATGTTGTGATCAGACCTTTTCAGGTTAAAATATGTAGTGACCACGGTTTCCCCTCCTTCTGATCATATAGATACTGCCGGCTGAGAAACTGGAACACGCTGTATGTGTGTGGAACAGATGAATATGGCACAGCCACGGAAACCAAAGCAATGGAGGAAGGGCTGACCCCAAAGCAGATCTGTGACAAGTATAATGCTGTCCACACGCATATATACAAGTGGTTCGATATCTCCTTTGACTTTTTTGGCAGAACTACAACTGACCACCAGACCATGTAAGTATTCAACCACTGGCCCCCTCTCCAGCTGCCTTATATCGATAGTAACGTTTCTTTTACTTTTTCTATTTGTTTTTTTTCACGGTGTTTGGATGGGTAATGTTGAAAATAATGTTCTTGGCCCTAGTCACTTCTCATGTTACCAAACCGTTTTATTATGAGATGAAGCCATATTGCAAATGAACCCAACCTTTTGTAATATTCTTGACCATAAAATAGACTGTCGTTTGTTCTGCAGAATTGCTCAGGACATCTTCCATCGTCTGCTGGAGAGAGACTTCCTGCTGAAAGATACTGTGGAGCAGCTCCGGTGCGAGTCCTGTCAGAGGTTCCTGGCAGATCGTTTTGTGGAAGGCATCTGTCCCTTCTGCAACTATGAGGAGGCCAGAGGAGACCAGTGTGACAAATGCGGCAAGCTTATCAACGCTGTAGAGCTAAAGGTATGTTGGATATTTTGTACATGTATGTCTGAAAGGTAAAGGTGCAGCTGGGAGTGCTCTAAGCTGGCAAACCCTGCAGCCGAGCTCCTAGCTGCCGTTCTGAAGGAATAGATTACTGTGAAAGCGGAGACTATGATTTGTAGCTCTGATTATTAAACACTGAAACAATAAAAACCACCATTTATTTTTTTTAAACAGAGACCTCAATGCAAAATCTGTAAACAATCTCCTATTGTTAAATCATCCCAGCATCTCTTCTTGGACCTACCTAAGGTATGTCCTTTTCTGTGTGCCTCTTGGTTATCATTGTTAATGCAGCTAAAGGTGTTTATTTGAAGATTCGTTTTATTCATTCTCGTTTCATTTGTTTTGACTGACAGTGCGGAGGTGAGCAGAGAAACAGCAATGCTCTATGTTGGCTAAAACATGTTTTAACAATTTTTCTACTTACCGTATTTCCCCATGTATAAGACTCACCTGTATAAATCATGTGAAAAAATTGAGGATAATGTTTATAAAGTCTTTTTCAGAGTAATTGTGCAGCGGGTACAGAGAGGAGAGACTGAGTTCTAACCCTATTGCTAATTCTGATACCCTGTCAGATGCTTCCTCTGTCCAATAAAGTCATCTTTCTTCTGTCCATTCTGATCCTGATGCTGGAAACTCGCTTACCGTCCTCTTCGTGATGACCGGATGTCCAATCAGGACTTTGACAAAGTCCTGATTGGACAAAACGCCAAATGCAGAAACTGGAAGTGTGCGTTCTAACTGCGGTTCACGCACCACATCCGGTCATCGCGAAGAGGACTGTAAGCAACTTTCCAGCATCAGAACGGACAGAAGAAAGAAGACTTTACCGGACAGAGGAAGCATCTGACAGGGTAAGCACTACTACCACTGTATAAGAGGCACCCAGTTTTTAGACCCAAAACATTGGGGGAAAAAGGTGCGTCTTATACATGGGGAAATACGGTATACCTTTAATGTTTTGTCACTGGGAAATTAAGAGATAACATTCCACAAACTGATTCCCTTTTGCAGACTTGTTTGTGAGGTTTCTCTTGTGCTGACTACATATACCTGCTTACAGCCCTACAATATCACTTTGCTACCATTTGAAGGAAGAAAAAAGAAGGCTGATACTGAATTTAGATTCTATATTGAGACTAGGAACACACGATGGGAATTAAAAATAAATAAATAAAAAGTTGGCAAATATGGTACTTTCCTCAATGCAAAATCTGTAAACAATCTCCTATTGTTAAGTCATCCCAGCATCTCTTCTTGGACCTGTTTAAGGTATGTCCTTTTCTGTGCCACAGCATATGCCTACAGGGCATATGCTGTGGCATAGGGAATTTCTGATCCATGTTCCTCAGGTCCAAAATGGGCAGGCTGTGGGATAATGTTAGGCTGGCTGGGTTTAAGCGAAATTTATTTCATTTTGCCAGATCTGAGCTGCATAGAAATGGCAAATGGGAGGACATTTAGGAATTTGAGCTTCATTTTCAATAATGTGTTATGGAGATCTCGTCTTGTCTGCGCTGTTTCCAGTGCTCTGGTTTTTAGATCTCCCTTTGTATCTTTAATAAAAGTTCTACAGATGTGGAATAACATCTGATTGGTTTTACTTCAGTTACAAGGATAAAATGAGTGCTTCTGTTTATATATTGGGATATCAAGGTGTATTTATACATTTCCTTTGCAGCTAGAAGCGCGTTTGGAGAAGTGGTTGGAGCAGACTTTTGCATCTGGAGATTGGACAGCAAATGCCCGCTACATAACGCGCTCCTGGATTCGTGATGGTTTGAAACCAAGATGCATCACTAGGGATCTGAAGTGGGGAACACCAGTGCCACTGGAAGGCTTCACAGACAAGGTTAATAATACAATCCTAGTATCTGACTAACACCGCAGTATCCTGGTGTACTTCAGACAAGCCATGACCTATAACTTTGTGTTTACAGGTGTTTTATGTCTGGTTTGATGCTCCAATTGGATATATTTCCATTACAGCCAATTATACTGACCAGTGGGAAAAGTGGTGGAAAAATCCTCAGCAGGTAACAATATATATAACAAATAACCGATTTATTGTGGTATGTTTATCTGTGTTTGTACATATACTGGCTTATTCTACATACAGTCACATACATACAGGAAAGGTATATATCTGAGCTAATGTTCAGCTGTGTATATTTTGTTTAACGTAACTCCTATAACAATATGCTGGCCATGTATTTATACGTCCTACAGATATATAAATGTCAATGTACATTCTGCAGAAAATGGAACTGGTTTGCTCCAGTGTGTGCTGGTAAGGCTGGAAGCAGGCTGTCAATGGTTGGCTCGGACTATAGAAATGTCCCTAGATATTGTTTGGTTTAGTTAATGGATAATGTATCTATTGAAACTGTGTTCATTTATTTCTGGGTAGTCAGAGTATGTGCTCCTAAGTCAACCTACTATTACTTATGCTGGTTATGGGAAAGGTGTTCCCCCTACCCAGCTCTTATATGCATTTTAACTGGCTTACATCAATCAACTGCAGTATTTAGTCTTTGTGGTAGTTTATCAGTGTAACCTAGACTGCTAATAATGGCTCTGTGCCGTATCCATGTGCTTGTATTGCTGCCCGTAGGAATCGCTCTGTGCCATATCCATGGACTTGTATTGCTGCTCCTAGGAATGGCTCTGTGCCGTATCCATGGAGTTGTATTGCTGCTCGTAGGAATCGCTCTGTGCCGTATCCATGGACTTGTATTGCTGCTCGTAGGAATGGCTCTGTGCCTTATCCATGTGCTTGTATTGCTGCCCGTAGGAATCGCTCTGTGCCTTATCCATGTGCTTGTATTGCTGCCCGTAGGAATGGCTCTGTGCCGTATCCATGGACTTGTATTGCTGCCCGTAGGAATGGCTCTGTGCCGTATCCATGGACTTGTATTGCTGCTCCTACTATGTTACTACTTATTTCTTATCCCCAAGGCACACAGCATCCACAAAGACCCCATTGTGCTTGTGTATTCTTTTCATGGTAATATTACTAAAGCAGAAAAAATATTTCTACTTCTAATACAATCTAAATGACCAGAAGTACTCTTCAACTTGTTTAACCACATATCTTATGCAGTTCTCACCACTTCGCAGTAGCATCCATGGTTTTTGCCATGGTTTGCACTGATCCAGAAAAAGCAGAAAAAGTCATCAGCTGTTTTTTAATAGATCCTAAATATAGATATGATAAATATAATGTATATTATCTTTAACATTCATCGTCTTCCTTTTGCTATTTTCAGGTCCAACTGTATAACTTCATGGCAAAGGACAATGTTCCATTCCATAGTGTCATTTTCCCATCCTGTCTCCTGGGAGCAGAGGACAACTACACGCTAGTCAACCATCTCATAGCTACAGGTAATGCTGAGGCAGATGGTATTTGCTGCAAACAACTAGTATTCCACAAGTGTGTTTATCCTGAAAATCATTCCTAGACTCTTTTGATCCTCTAAATGTATATAAAGCACAAGCTAATCCAATATGTAATACAACTTGTACATTCACAAATGGGTGAATGTGTATGTGTCCATGTATGTATGGATTACATAACATCAGAAGTTCAATGTAGAGGAGTACAAACTAGTCTGCAACCAGCTATTAAGTTATTTATACAGCGCCTACATATTACATAGTGTTATATAGAGAATATTTAATCCTTCACATCAGTCCCTGACCCAGTGTAGCTTGCAATCTATATTCCCTACCACACAGACATATGCATACACACACACACACAGGTTATTTTTATCAGACTCTAATAACCAGAGAATGCCTTTGCATTGGTGGTCCGGGAGCTCCGGTTTCCACTCGCACTCCAAGCACTGGGAGACCATATAAACTCCACAGATAGGGCCCTGGTTGGAATACAACCCATTGCTGTGTGGCAGAAATGCTAACCGCTCTGCCATCATGCTGCCCAATTTCGATTGAAAGACACTGAGATCCATAACACCCATGATTGCCGCTAAAATTATGTCTTCATTTTTGATTTTATGATTATCTCTTTTGTAGCACCAACATATTGTGAAGCTCTGTGGGACTTGTAGCTCTTTTATATATGACAGTTGGTAACCACAGCTGTTAGATGCAACAGAGTTGTTTTAAAATGTCTTGAACAGAAATCCTATGTTTATTATGTGTGATGTTCTAATTTCTGTCCCACATTCAGGCCAAAGATGGGCATAATGTTTTCCACTGGGCTGCTGTTCACAGTGCAGCAGACATGTTTCATTCGTAGGAAGAATGTTTCAGTTCCAAGTGTTTACCATAACTGTAAGAAACATTGGGACATGCTCTACCTGGACATCAGAGATCCGTATTACTAGGCAACTTGTATTTCTCCTTCGGGCAAGGGGAACACAGATGAATCGTGGGATTAAACACTACCCATAGGGGACAGCACACATGGACAAAAGAACTGAAATACTCTGCCTATTCCTATTTAACACCGTCCTCCAGCCAATGAGCTCAGTTTTTCAAGTGCCCTTTGCAAAGAGGTTAGGGACACAGACATTCCAGATTTTCTGCACTAGAGAATAGGCTAAATCCTTTCCTCCAGTCTGGGAACATAGACCTTCCTTTCCTGGAATGTTGTTCCTTTGTATTTAGTTCATGGTTTGCGTTGTGTTGTTGCTTGTTAAGTTTTTCTTTTTACCTCTCCTGTTCTTCATTGCTGTCCCTAGCTGGAGGTGGAACTTATGTAGGTATAGGAGAGGTCTGTAATCCTTTGATTCCTGTAGGTGGTACTTAAGTTGGTTGGTTGTCTGTGTCCCACATTTGTCTTATGAAAAACTGGCTCATCAATAGCTGTAAAATATGTTTGTATTTCTTAAGTGCCCCACTCTCTGCACTCCTAAAAAGAGGAGAAATGGGCTAAAGTACAGAACATACTCACGAGTGTATGTTGTTTTAAAGTTTTCCTATGAGACTTTGCTTTTCTTTTACTATATTATATTATCTTGCCTGCTCAGCAACCCTTGGAGAACATTTTTTTGAAAGAGGAGTATAGAAAAACATACTTGTGAATTTGGAGTTTTCAAATATACTGAACTTTAACAAATGTTCCCCAAAGACTCTTAAAGTTGTGTGAAAACTGGGAGCACAAAATACATTTTCACCTTTTGGATAAACATACTTTGAGATGCATTGTGGCAATGATTCTGCATTTTCTTCTGAGCAGAATATTTGAATTATGAGGATGGAAAGTTCTCCAAGAGTCGAGGAGTGGGTGTGTTTGGTGACATGGCAAAGGACACCGGTATCCCCGCTGACATCTGGAGATTCTACCTGCTGTACCTGCGGCCTGAGGGACAGGACAGTGCATTCAGCTGGAGCGATCTGATGCTAAAGAATAACTCTGAGTTACTTAATAACTTGGGCAACTTTGTTAACAGGTACAATGAGAGAAGGCAATACAGGGCTCTACATTTTGGTAATAGAGTTGCATAGCTGCCAATATTTAAATGCAGTTTCCAGGGACTCAGTGTAGTTTCTGCAATTAAGTGTCACACACAGTAAGCTTTAGGTGTGACCTGACTACTGGACATGTATAGGATAGATATATAAATATCTCATACTTGTCTACACTCCTGGAATTTCAGGGAGTCCTCTCAGAAGAGTAGGTATCCTCCTGGGAGTGGTGGAGGCGGTGCTTAATGACGCAGTTTTGTGTCACTAAGCCCCGCCCCAGCTATGAAATGCCAGGCTACGATGACACAATGGTGTGAACATGCCCCCTTCCACATATATATATATATATATATATATATATTTTAGATATTATAGATCTATTTCCATACAGACTTTACTTTTTCTTTAAATATTTCAAAAGCGTGGGATTGCTTTTTTATTTTTGTGTTCAGGGAGTCCCTCGTGCCATGTCCTGGAGTGTTGCACATTGGTGTTAGTGGGTCTTGTTCTTCCTAGAATCAAATTCATGTGAAGGGAGACTTATTAAATTGCTTCATTATTCCATTTGTTCCAGAGCTGGAATGTTTGTACAGAAGTTTTTTAACGGACATGTTCCTGAAATGGAGCTGCTTTCCGAGGACAAGAGGCTTCTGGCTCAAGTCACTTCAGAACTCCGGCAGTACAACCAGCTGTTGGAGAAAGTTCGGTATGTCCTGCAGGGGGGTTTTATGTTTTTATATGGCATAGTCCGAAATTAGCACTGTAAGGGGAAAGTTCTACAAGATATGTTGCCCAAAGTTGACAAGGTTCCTTTTTCAGCATCCGTGACGCCCTGAGATGTATTCTGAACATTTCTCGCCATGGAAACCAATACATCCAAATCAATGAGCCATGGAAATGTATCAAAGGAACCCAACAAGAACAGTAAGTAGTATTTGTTTTATAAAAAATCTTTTCATTGTTTTCTGGACTAGCAGACTATGTGTTTTAATGCAAGTGAGTGGTCTGTGTATTTTCCATGTGCAATTGTTTCAGTTGAGGACATGATTATATGTGTTTGCTTTTTCTCCTATGATTCTGCACTGTTTATTTGGGTGGTTGTATTGCAGGAAACGTGCAGGCACAGTAACCGGATTGGCTGTAAACATGGCAGCTCTGCTTTCAGTTATGCTGCAGCCATATATGCCCACAATCAGTGTCGTCATCCAAGAGCAGCTTCTTGTACCACAGGAAGCCAGTGTGTTGACCAATGACTTCCGCTGCGTTCTGCACCATGGGCACCGTATTGGAACTGTGAGTAACCAGCATGTATAAAGGGCTGATCTCATTGCACTACTTGCCGCTGAAGACAACTAAACTAGGTATTCAGAGATCAGAACTGAATAGAAGATAATGAGGGAAATTGCATGAAATAGAAATGTCTATTGCTTGTGTTTTCTCTAAAAATCCAAAGAATGAGAAATTATTTTAGGATTTGAGTGTTGGGAACTTTTTTTAGTAGATTTCAGCAGTGCTAATAAAAGCACTGGTAAGCATTGCTAGTGAAGGTTATACCTGTTGAGGATTAGCCAGTTTTGAATAGAAGTAAAAGTTTTTTTAAAATATAGGATTCTCCAAGAGCTAATTTCCAAATGTAAAAGTATATATTTTTTTGTATATATTGTTTAGATCAATTCATTTGTATAGTGAAAAAAATGAAATATATAATATAATTTGCACCAGGATCATAAGGCAAGGTACTGGTGCATGAATTATGCAATACTGAAGCTGAAATCCCAGTTCAGTCCACAATTTGTTATTACTCTTTATTTTTTATACTATGACTTTGGACGCATGCTGTACTGAGGAAAAATACAATACGTGCTGTATAATTAGGGCAGGTCAGGCATCTAGAAGGACAGTCCTGACAGCCATTTGTGCTCCGTATCGGCACTTATTGTGTGTAGCAACCAAGGCGTCAGATGTTGTGGTGTACGGTGTATTTTCAAAGTCTTGAATCGCCAGCACAGGATCATTTGAGAATCTTCACCCTACCTGCTAATCTAACCAACAGTGTATTGTGTAACCTCTCAGGTGAGCCCATTGTTTCAGAAGTTAGAGAATGACCAGATTGAGTCCTTGAGAAAACGCTTTGGAGGTGGACAGGTAAGATTCATGCTCTTGTGTGTAAAATGTAGATCTCGAACATAGGCCACTACACTTAATGATTCTGTTTGACTTATTATTTTTTTTCTACCCCAGCAATTAAAGGTATGAATAGGCCAGATATACTGCAGTAAGAAATGTTTGCCTGTCATCTGCTGTCAGATTTGGGCCATTTTTTATTTTTTTTTTGTTTTGTGGGTTTTGATCATTGCAATGAAACAATAGGGGCTGATGCAGAGTTGCTGGCAAAATGGAAGTAAATTACTCAAAAACAAGACCCATAGAAAAATAGCGTATTTCCACCCATATGTAGAGCCATACACATCTTTAGATGTGTTTATATCAGCCGCAATAAGCACCTGGTTTACAAGTTGTCATCAGTGTGCACTTACACCTGCCCTGTAGTAAAGTTACACCTCCTAACAGGGATATCTGCGTGTTTCTGCAGGGTCTATATTTGTGTAAAAACATCTTTATTGTACTACATTAGAACTTCCCTTGACTCCACAGTCCAGCCTCCAAGTGCAGGTGGGCGGAAGTGCCAGAATCACAAGTCTGCATAGGTGTATAGGCATACGCAGAGATTTCACTCAAATTACGCTATGTAATCTGCTGTATGTCCCAATCCACATCAGTTTCTATGTGCACATTTTTCAGTGTTCTTGCAATACGAATTATTACAAACTTACTGCTTTTGTAGTGTAACATTTTTTTCTTAAATAGTTTTATTTTTAGTTTGACATTGTACAGCAAAGTTGGCTGCCTGGTCTCATCAACATGTACCCTTCAACTCGTGAAATGTTGTGTTATAAAGTGCACTGTAACCAACCATTTTCAAAGTAGAAATACAGCAGTTGCCATGTATATAGCCATGCTAAATACAACAACTTACCTATGAAATTTCCTCTTCCTCTGCTACCTTTCTTACTCTCCTTTATCCCTTATTCTTTTCTCCCTTCACCAGCTATACGCTGACAACACTGAGTCGCAGGTAATTCTTCTGTATGTTCAGCTGACAATGCATGTTGACTTAATGCGCTTTCACTACCAACTGCTCCACACTTGCATTGTGCTCATAGAAAGCTGCCAACAATTGTGTAGTTCTGTTTGAAATCTAGCGTGGCACCAGCCGTAATGAAGCAGATTTCATGTGTTGGAATGCAACAGAACAGAATTCAAAAATGCCAAACAAAATCAATGTTTGTATTTGTTTTCACTGTGTTATCTCCACTGCTTAATATCTCAAACAGTTTTAACTATGTATTTAATTTTTGGTGCCTATCTGAGCTACCTGGACCAGTTTTCCTCCAAATGGATGTAAAGGCAGCAAGATGCTATTTAAAAAACAATTGTTCTCCCACCTTTCTATACACAACTAGGTAAATAACCCTAGTGATGTGTGACAGGATTGGAGGTCAGTCTAGTCTAAAGTGCACCGTAGTGTGAACCCAGATACTTGGATGGAGTGGAGATTCTGCTCCATTGTTTGGATGAGAGGGCAGCAAATTAACGTCTTACCACTTTGCTATATAGTACCCAGATACCACATCATTTAATATTTTACCTTAGGTGAACAATCCCTTTAAATGGACTGTGGGAGGAAGCCAGAGGAATACCCCACACCCATTGGGAGAATATACAAACTCCACCCAGCTAGGCCCTTTGTTGGAATCTTATTTGTCACCAAGCTGGTGTCCCAGAGAGCTGATCATTCTAATACCTTCCACAGGTGAAAGCTGAGCCTAAAGTACCAGCACCCACACCAGATGCAGTCATAGAAACTTCAAAAGTTGGTGACCCCCAGAGGATAAAAGAGCTAATGCAGGAGGTGGACAGACAGGTAAGGTGGAACAGCAGCATGAATATGGAGTAAGCTACAGTATGATGTCATAAGTCTAATTAGTGTGTATGTCTGTGCACTTCTCTAACCCATGGCTAAAACAGTACCATGTCAGACATCAACGTAGTGATTTTATTATGTAATGCACACCTTAATTTACAGCAGGGGCCAGTCCTGCACATTCTCCCTCCCAGAAATTACAGGCTCACTTGTAGGGTGGGATATTTATGTGCATGTTGGTTCACATATAGCAGAAATAGTGAATGCTGTATTTCAGTATAAAAGCATTACCCTTCCCCTGTCCGGCGTCACTCTGTAAATATTTTATTCTGTAGCATTGTGATGTTAGAATCTTACAGATGACATATTCTACAGCGATGAGATGACTGTAAAGTAAGGCATACACTTACTGCAAAGCAAAGAGCACATTAAAAAAATCATGGGGTCTCTGTTGGTAATCATCCATAGTATAGTAAGAAAATGTAATGATAATGTACCTTTTTGGTGCATTAATTTAACCTTGAAAAATAATTATCTGCAGTGTTTAAATATAAAGGTTGAAGCCTTTTGATGTAATGCTAATCGCTGTCCTCCCACTTACCTTCTCTGTGCATCAAATGCATCTCTTCTTTAGATTGTGCCTTTCCACTCCAAATGCTCCAGCGTGAAGCTGTTTCCATGGAAATGTCCATATACTTATTATAAAAGTATTCTTGAGCATGTTACCCATGCTAATAAATTGGAAGCAACACAACCTACAAATATGTTAAGTTGCAGAAATGCCTTTTCCACATCTGTTCTTAGTTTCTTGGGAGTTTAATGGTATGACCTGGCACTGTGCGTTATTATTTCTACCCACCAACTATTATGGTTTGCGAGCTCTGTTCATGTACACTTTGAGTGGCCCATAAGTTTGAATACTTGTTAAAAAAAAAAGTAAATGCAAGAGCAGAGTTTTCTACATCTTCTTTTACTCTCAGGGCAATCATGTGCGGGAGCTGAAGGGCAAGAAGGCAGAGAAAGCATTGCTTGACACAGAGGTGCAGAAGCTTTTAGCTCTGAAGAAAGAACTGGCACTGGCAGAAGGGAAACCACTGGAAGCCCCTGCTCAGAAGGGGAAGAAAAAGAAATAATCATCCTGACCTGCTGTTTCTGTTTGTGTAGCCTGGAAAGAAAAGACAATATTTTGCCATACCTGTGAAATGGTTAATAGCAGAGCCATTCTTTTAAATAAAATATTCTAGTCCTTATTTGTGGTCATGGAGTGTCTCACACCTTACAGAGCCAGTGTAGCTACTGCTGTAATGTATTGCATAGGATTGCATGTCTTGCTGAGTGCATGTAACTAGGGAAGGATGAGTCTGCTCAGTACTTTCACCATCAGGCTGCTAAAGGCAAGAGATAAATAGAACAGTGTTATAGCAACACCAATTACCTGTTCATTCTGGTTCCCCATAGGATACTGTCTAAAGGTAAAGTCTACATTCCCTAGAACATCTAGTTGGAACCATTGGTATAGATCATTAAATTCTGCTCATACCCTATACTGCAGATGAAAATAAAAAACTTAAATCCTAATTCGGATACTTATTACTGCTGCAGTTGCGTTATAGTGGATGAAAATGGTATTGGGGTGTATAACTGAATTGCCCAATTTGTTGAGTAAACACACACAATCCACTCAACATTTTACATTTAAGTTTTGTTTAAAAATGGCATAAAAAAAAGCAGCTTCCAATTTGTACACCTTTTCCCTCCATGTGCTACATTTGAGAATGTAAATAACAAATGGGAATATAAGGTAAGCTAATATCGAGTGCAAGCTAAAACCGTTTGAAATATATTACTTTATTGCCTTTGGCACTCTTTTTAACCAGTGCTCATATTTTACATACAGTGCATGCTCTTCTGTAAGCTGCTGTCTTGTTCTATATGCAACTGGAATGCAAATTACCGGCAGCAGCTCTACATTCACACCTGTGGCCACCAGCAGGCAGGAATAATCAGTATTGCTGAAAGATGAAACTGTCTGATGGGGTCATCAAGTATGTTGTAAATATAGCAGGAAGAGCACTGGACTAGTCATGCAGTTATCTTCCACCACACTGGCTCCATTTACAGTAGTCCTCATGGCCACTGATCTTGTCTCGCAGCATATGGGTGAGCAGCAACCTTCTTTGTGGATGGTAAAAATGCACTAGACCAATTGTAGCAAACACCAGTTACTGCAATTATACACTTTGTATAAAACTACCCTTAGCCCAATCTTTGGTACCTTATGTCATATTAGTTCTGAAACAAAACAGGTACATGTATGTTACCCAGCACAGGGCTGCTTTGAAGCTGCATCTTTTCCCTTTCATTGTTGGCATGAACACTTGTTACAGCATCCTTTAACATTGCTTCTTCCATGCGAGGCTGCTGCTATGTATAACAGACAGCAACAGTAGCAAGAGAAGATGAACACAAGATGGTATCTGTTCATTCTTTCCTCAGAGGTGTAAGGAGAAACAAGCTGATTCCTTACTATAATAACCAGCAATGACTGTTTCCCATACAATATAAACTCAAGACCAAGCATACTATTGCTATTCACACATCTTTCATAGAATAGGATTAGGTACCCCACAGCTCCTTAGAGATGGCAGATTGTTTATATGTTGTAGATTATGCTATAGTGCAAGACAATTTACTAGGGCTTGTGGCACCAGTGAATACTCTGCTTTTATTTGAGATTGTTGGATACCTGCAGAAGATAGAATGGGGGGAGGGAGCAATTATACAAAAGCACCTGCAAAATGCATTTAAGTGTAATAAAAATTTACTGCCCCATACTGTAATTAAAGTGTTAACAGCAGATACAAGCATGTATTTGGAGATTAGGGGATTATTTCTCACTACACCTCATTAACAGTTTACTATCGTCACCATAGACTGATGGAAACAGTAGCAAGTTTAAAGCAACATAATGCCATCTCAGGCTGACATTATTTGGCTTTAAAAATACAGCTGAATCCTCTGCCCTGGATCCCTTGCCCATGGCCATACGATCTGCATACTATATTCTCCATTTGCCAGCATTAGGCTGCCACTAAATAGCAAAATCTTAGTAGAGAGACCACTAAAATAGACCCAGCACGTTACAGTGATGTTTAATTATGCCTCACTGCATAGTGCTGACCACCCAGTATCAATAGACCCTAAATAGTTCTTATTAGAGAGGCTCAGTTCTTCAAGAACCGAACACACCTGAACTTAGGGGATGCCAAGGTGGCTCAGTATTGTCGCACACCCTCAGAATTGAAAACAAGGCAAAACATCCTTGTGACATCATTGGATCTCGTGAGTTTTGAATTCCTTTTAAAGATCCAACATCACAGAGGGAGGGCAGATCCCCATTTATCTTTTCTGCCACTGCTGTGTGCCAATGTGTCCTAGGAACTGCTGTGTGTGAGTAATTTCTCTGTTGCTTAGCATCAAGCCAGCTTGCTGCAGTCTTTGTCCAAAAGTGTATGTAAATATTGTGACCTGTGAGGGCAAAATTGACTGCAAATTACTTGAAATTAGTGTTGTTACTAATAATGTAGGACCAAAAAAGAGCAGGATTGTGATTTTTAGCATTTTTTCTAAAAAAAAAAAAACCAAAACAAAACCCCCTAAAAACACAAGGGTGGTTTTGCCAAAACATGAAGCTAATCCAGATCCAAAACTAGTTCACAGGGAAATGAGCATCTCTAGTTCTTCTATTAAAAACATTGCATCAATGTCAATTCCTATGACAACACTGCTACAGACAGTCAAAACACACTTCAGGTGCTTCCTTAAATAACTTTAAAACATAACTGGACCAAATAATAAATAGCTTTCTGCTACTTTTGTGTCAAATACCTATCAATTGTTAGAGTTGTGGGTATAAGCAAAGCATTAGGAGGAACATTAACATCTCTATTCTCCAGCTCATCTTACTTCTGGCTCAGGTATGGATTGTATTTCTCAAGGAGTGAGAGAATAAACACCAGTTATAGACTTCCTTTATATTATTACAGTGTAATGAGAACTGTTCTAATTTAATATATGGCTTGTTTAATTCAGTCTACTACAATAAATGAAAGGACAAAAACAATTATAAACAAAACATGCACCTCCATAAACAAGAGAACATCTCACATGCATATGTAACCATTACACCAATAGTAGGAATTCTTTTCATATATGGTTATTCCCATGCCCACAGTTAGTCATTTGTTGGCTTCGGATTAGTCACTCCATACCTAGTACTTAGGCACCTACCTCAAGCAAGCATAATTTAGACAGACAAAATTTAGTCCATGTACCACTACAGCCACCATGCCACTTCTCAGTCACACTTTTACCATTGTAACCAAGGGGTTTGCCTCACTTTCAATGTTCTAAACCTTTTTAAGGTTAACCATTCTTTCAATCAGATCCTTTCTGGTCTTCTCCACTTCCAGACTAAGTCGCTCAATCTCCCCTTTTAAACGTTCATTCTCTGCCACTAAATGAGCCACTTTATTTTCATTTTCTTGTTCTTTTTCCTTCACACGGACCTTCCCTCCTCTTGGATAGGCATTTCTCTTCCTCTTTGTTCCAGATTGGCTGCCACTAGACTCCTCATCCTCTGTGTGAGTTTGTGATGGAGAGCTGCTGCAGCCAGAGTCCACCTCTAGAGCTCTACTAGGTTGGACAATTACAGGCTCTGAAGCAGATGAAATATCAAAGTCATTGTGTGATCCCTGGCTTAAGAATTCCAGCAACTCGGAAGGTAACTGTTCTACAGCAGCTTCCAAAGCCACTACCTCCTCATCAGTGAAGTTCACAGGTATAGGAGAACCCAATGATTCGAGTGTCCAAAGGTAAGGAGAGCTGTCCAGAGTATCCACCTGCACCACCTGATTGAAAGAACAATGATGAGCAACTGACTAAAACAGACAGTATAAACAAGTTTAGACAGATTATCAGTCAAAACATAAGCACGTTTATTA
Organism: Mixophyes fleayi; assembly: GCF_038048845.1. Lineage (NCBI taxonomy): Eukaryota > Metazoa > Chordata > Amphibia > Anura > Limnodynastidae > Mixophyes > Mixophyes fleayi. Next base: position 80,573,432 of record NC_134403.1, on the reverse strand, counting down.
CAAATCCAGCAGTTATAAACTTAACATGCATATTGTCCAAGTAAGACATCTGCCATTAAATTTATTGAGAAAATCAGCTATAGAACTAGTACCAATGGGGTATAGAAGACCTTCCAGGAGTGGAAATGTGACTGAAAAAAAACAAAAAACCTTGCTCCTCCTGTATTGCCTCTCCTACAGCAACCTCATCTGTTTCTAACCAAGCACCACAACAGGACAGTCACTAGAGGAGACAAGCATCCCTTAACACAATTTGTTTAAACTAGACTAAAATGGGTGGTACCCAGTCAGAATATTTCTAAAAGGTCTTAACTGGAACTGCAAAACCACCAATATCTCCATGAAACACTAGGAATGAAGATTTGAAAAAAAGCTCCCAGCTCAGACATCCATTAAGCCCTGAAAATAGCAAATATATTGAACCTTTAATAAATTTTAAAGGTATCCTGTACAAACAGTAGGAAGTGAGATAACGGAAAAGTAGTTGGACACAGAACAGACCTTCCAGACCGTGTAAATGTTTCTCAACACGTTATTCCAGCACTGGGCAGATGTTCCCATTGGGTTCTCAGTAGATTAGGGCCATTTGCTTTGACTCCAGGTCTTTACCAGCAACAGAGGGGCATATTCAATTCCGATTTGCGGCCGCAATTCCGTGCATATAAAGCGGCATTACGGTAGTGCAATATCGCATATTTCTGTACGCACCCCTATGTTGCTGTACCGGGACCCGTGCGGCCGCTAATTGGAATTGAATATGCCCCAAAGGGTCTTAAACAAGAGCCCCATGCCTCTACAAAACAATTGCCTGGCTAAGCTCCAGCCCAAATAGGATACTTGGAAAAGCCCTATTGAACTCTGAAACCAAACCCCAACCCTAGCCTTGAGACAGCACAGCAGAACACTAGCACCAATAAGCTGCATCCAAATATTTAGAGACTCTCAACCAAGAGACCTAGGCCTCCCAGACTACAACCATGCCAGATACTCCAAGCTAAATTGAAATGAATCTCAGAGGCACTAGCCACTACATTGATAGACTTATGCATCATCTTTTCCTATCGATACTATCATTAAGTGCTGCTTCACTCAGCATCAGACTAGTGGCTTTAGACAATAGGAGCAACCAAACATATGCATCACCCTAGGGATAAGGTTAGTAATCTGGGCATAACATAAAACTTCCGTTCAGAATTACTCCATCCCTGCCAAAATATACTATACAATTGCTGATACAAAGTAAGAGAAACTGCTTCTCCCTCTTAAACAGTATTGTCAGACTGTTTCAGATGTGTAGGGCTTGCTGCACCAGCCACACCAAGTTACCCACCTAGTACTGGATCAAAGAATTATCATCAAAACAAGGAGATATCCTCTACATTCCATTGCTCGACTAACTCGCCCTCAAAGTCAAACCCTACCCAGGATGGGATCAAAGCAAAACTGACTTTTTGGCCTAGCCCCAGAAGACTTCTTTTATAGAGGATTCTGGAGAAGAGGAATTTTTAATGAGACTTCAACACCAACTTAGCCAGGGCCTAAATAGACTTGAGGGGGCAGATGACCCATGGCCACTACTAGGTGGGTCACAGATGCACAAGTTCAGTTGCTGCAAAATCCAAGGAGGTACAGTGCAAGTTCCCTTCACCTACCACCAAAGCACAGAGCTAAAAATTTAGCCCAGACTGGTTTTACCAAGGCAGTGCCAAAACACTACAGGCATGTACTAGTCACCTGCCAACTTCCCAGACTGACCAAAAGGCATCTGTGCCCAACTGTCCACTGAGAAACTTAGAATGCTGTTTAAACAAAAGGCACTCAAGGCTGTAACTACTTCTCTTATCAGACATCAGATAAAGCAGGAGAAAGACCCTGCTGATAAGAGTGCAATCCCTCAGTAATCCCACCCCAAAAAGACTTCGGGCAGCTAGGAAATTCTAGAGGGGAATAAGCAGGAGCTCTGAAGCCCAGCAAGGAGTTGTTGCCATGCTGCCCTGGGGTGCAGCATGGCACCCCAGGGCAGAATCCTGGAGGATTCTCTACCCAGTGGAACCAGTGTCCCAATTGGATGAATCAGAAAAGGCACTTGAAACAGGTTCATTCAGTTCTTAGAGCCACAACACACGGTTCAGAGGAAATCCAATGTGCCTCTTCCTTGTCCGGACAGGAAGCAGTGTGACATAACTGCACTTGTATCAGAAGTGTCATACCTCTGCAAAGAGTCAGTCCCAGAGCAGAATAGCTCTCTGCATGTAGACTAGATCTAATCAAAGCAGCTCCAATTAGTCTACACAGTGCTGGCAAAAGAGGAGACAGCTAGGGTCTCCAATTAAAATTAAAAAAACATTACACATTCTATTTAGCCTTTACTTACAAAACACATTTGGTAGCTATTCTGAGGCAGGGGCGGGCTGGACCGGGGGCAGCGGGCACCCGGGCCACTCAGTCTAACGGCTGTTTGAGCCGGCCACCTCCAACCCCCCCCCGTGGATGAAAAAAATCTTTCAATATTACCGGCGGCCGCATCGCGTGTCACGTGATGCGGCCGCCTGTGCGCCCCCTGGGCGGTAACCTGCCAGCCCGCGCCTGTTCTGAGGACACGGCTGTTTAGGTAATTAATAATAAGATATATTTATTAATATTACACCACATCTATTAATGTCGGAACTCCAGTAATGAGGTGGAAATATATTAAATTTTAACACCAAATGCTGTTAAGCATGGTAAAGTATATTTCAATGCATCTATTCACCCCTGCATTACAGCAACCAGGAGCACTAACCTGCCCATCCGATCCAGACTGGAGAACCCCTGCAGTTTTTGTTTCAGAGCACAAGATGTCTTGTAGGTCCTCATACCAGGCTTCCAGCTCTTTGCCTGACAAGGGGCCAGAAGAGCTGCAGAACGGCAGCGATTCTGCCATCATTTTCTGGCAGTCTTGTTGCACAAATGGATTTCTTTCTGAAGAAAAAAACCATCAGACTAGGATAGGACTATAAAAACTAAAATCATGAGTTATTGCAGTTCTACATAAAGATTAATAAACCAATTGCGGTCGTGCAATATATAAACAATCAGCATAATTGGTCTTGCCATCTTTCACAAACTCAATTTGTTAGATCCACAGAAAGAGGGTATCATAACTGGAACATTACCTCAGGTGTGATGATGAATAAAGATGGTCTTTCTTCTCCAACACTGAAAGAGAAAGAAAGTTGTATAAAAACCAGTGCAAAAAATGTCCTTTAGCCTCAATAAAACCATTAAAGCAAAACAGTTCATAAAGCATTACATCCTTATAATATTTCATTACAGTGCAAAAGGCTAGTTTACTACTTGAATTGGACCTCAACACCAAGGTAACTAGTAAACAGATACAAAGAGGTATTTTATATTTAGTGTAGCTTAATTTACAAACAGCAAGTCATATTGTATTTGTCATTTTCACAGAAATTGATGCTTTATCTCATGGTAGTGTGGTGTTCCCCCTTATATGGGTAAATACTAAGGCAATTACAGAGATAACCTTTTCCTTGAGTGCAAAGATCTGTTTATAAAAGTGGTCATGTTATCAGTACGATAAAATGTGAAAGACAAGAAAACGATAAGTCACTCTGGAACATTGAAACCAATTTGTAACGCATATTAATGAATTCCATCTCACACTCAAGCTTCTTTTTGCCCTACATGTATGAACCTACCAAGTTACTTTATTATTAAAAGACTTGAGATTTATAAGGTTAAAATTACATTATGTACAGATACCTTGTTTTTAATGTAAAGGTCATGACAAGGCATTTCTTCAGAGACATTAAAACTATATGCAATTGTCATGTTTGTTAACATACTACAGTTATGTTTAACACAAGGCACTAACTTCTGAAATGTGACTCTTGTATGTCAAACTCTTCAATATAAGAGAGTTCTATTTTAAGTCAGCGGTTTCTTCATTTTGAAGTGAACGCCAAAACCTTACCATAACATCCCATAATTTGAAGTTAAGTTTTAGCATAATCCCAGTCCCAATTATAGCAATATGCACCAGATGTTTCTTTTCTTCCCAGCTCAAGTAGAGAACAGGAAGAGAGCTAGCAATGGTGAGATCTCCATTGCCAGGCACATTCCCCCACAGCAGCATCAAATTCAACTTCACAAGACTAACTACATAAAAGCACTGTCTAGACAGGACCACTTGCATGGGTTTGACCTAAATATCATTATGATTATGTGATGTGTTACCTCATTACATAATATAGCCACACTCCAACACAAGCTTAGTATGATAGTGACTGCACAAGAATGAAGTCACCAGGAAGACAACTTTGCAAGAACCAAACAGCATTGTGCATCCCTGATAATTGCTGTGCTGCCAGTATGACAGGATGAGTTACATAATGGCTCAGCATCCCCATTACCATATTCCAGATTATTACAGGAAATGGAGGGCTGGCAAATTTTATCCTGAGTAGGGGTTGCAAGACTCAACTCAGCAGCCTATTAGGAAGATTGAAAGAGGAAGAAAAAAAATGCAGATGGCCCAGCCCAAGGGAGCCCACTATGGGACCAGCCAGGAAATTTATCAACATGACAAAGTACAATTCTGCCCCTCAGTAACAGATAGATGTTACTAATCTTATTGGGGAAATGTACAATATATTCGGGAAAAAAAAAAAAAAGCAAAACACAATACAAACAAATATTGACAGTTTTTCTGGAGGGAGCCATCTTATCTAGATAACATCCAAATTACAGTCGGCATAAGTACATGAAACAGCAAAAAAAAATACAAGGAATTCCATTATTCACCTTTCTCCACGTAGGGTCCGTTCTCTGGTAACAGGGGCAGTAACCGCGGCGCTGCAGGGTGGTGGTGAGTGGGTGCTCGTTGATAAACTTAGCGCTCATGTTAATCATCGTCTGCTGCTTCTGCAAAACGACTGAAGGACAAAATGCCGGGACCTGCTTTATATAGGAGTCGGTTCAGCCAATGACAACGCCAATACGGCGCACGTGAGCCCAGCTCTTCGCGAGCCAACCACTTCTCTCATATGGCTCCGTTATTCAATGAAGTTCCATTACTGTATCACCTAGAGTACAGAAAACGAACCAATGAGAAGCTGCACTGAGTAGCCGTAACGAGGCTTGAAACGCAATAAGGGGCGTAGCCCGTCTTTAGGGGGTGGAGAAGCGAGGCGTCCTGTCGACTGATGTGCGGAAGTGTCCCGTTGGAAGTCACGGGTTAGGATGACTCATAGAGAATGATGCAAGAGCTGGCAAGCCGTGGCCAAGCCTGAGCGCACAGACCCACGGGGACTTCCCAGGCTACAGCATAACCTTTCAGTGTCCACTATTTGTTTACATGTAACGAGTTGTGGATGTTTTCCCTAATCAAATGCACTATAAATAAATTTTTTGCTGATATTCAATCATTTGAATGCAGTTAAATGTTCTGCTATATTTGCTAGTATATGCGAAAATGTAGTTTGCATCTTTTTGGTTCACTTTGAAAATTATAATTATTGGGGGCTAACCCATATCAGTAAATATCCAGTGATGGAGTTTCATGTGTTCTCAGGAGCACCTTATACATTAAGGACATTATGGTAAATGTTTAAATTTCCATTATTTTTCCAGGGGTAACTGGGATTCAATTTCAACATCCCCAAAACTATTACTGTACTGTGATTTTTGCTGTGTGAGTCAGCTGATTGTTCACACTGTTCTCAGTGCCCTTGGAAAAACCTTGAGAATTGCAGCTGAAGAAATGGTCATAACATTGAAATGTCATTAAAAATTCCTTCTGCTGCAATGTGGTAGGTTGCTCTTTATTTGTCACAAGAGACAGTTAATTCCAAATGTCAAATTAATGGGGGGATGAAATGGGTCAAGAACAAAGAATCTTTGCAAACTTTATCCCCAAACTTTAATTGCTGCTGAGGCTTTTTACCTTTGTTCTGAGCCTATTTTGGCACTTTTTGAGCTGGTCACATTTCAGCACCAGTGTCAATGTACCTGTACAAATCATATCTTGGGGGTTTTTTTCAGAACACTTTATTTATCGGCCAAGGCTGCATTTTTAATACTGCACAGCATTTTCCAGAAAGTGGCAAAGTAAAATTTTTCATACATCTACCGAGTATTTGGAAGATGTTTACATAACATGGGTTGTTGTACCTTGCTGAATAAATGAAGGTCTTCTGAAAAGCATGGTACCTCATCTCTTTCTTATTTTTTATACACACCGTACCTCCCAACATTTGACTTTCCTGAATTAACTCCTGCAAAGGGTCGTGTTCATGTGTTGACGGCATGTCCAGATCATAATGGGTGTGTCTAAAGCATCTGTAGCACTAGGCTGCCCCCTCCCCCGCTTAAAAACACCCTTGAATTGCCGCACACACCAGAGACACCACCTGTCCCAACTTTCCATGAGTTGGGACAAATGTGTATACGGCAGGATAAGCTTTTCAAATCGAAACAGTTGAGAAATATGGCATACTGGCTACTTTTTATTTTCTTTAGGGTAGTATCTCTGATCTGTGAAACATGTAGCCCTGTCTGAAAGAGACTTCTTTTCTGCTAGAGCCATTATGGGGGAGATTGAAGCTCTTTTGGGCTTACTCTTATTTTCTGTATTGCAGTGGTTTTATGATTTGTGATCACAGATATTATGTCTATTAGAGATTACTATCAAACAAGGGTAACACCGTATCTGTAGGATCTATAACAGGGGCTCTCTTTGTTTCTATTGTAGATATATTACCTGTGCACAGATAATATATCTACTAAGCCATAATGGGGGAGTTTAGGGCTGTTTTAGAGCCTCCCTCACATTCCTGTGTTCTCTCTATTTTCCCCAGATTGTTAGGGAGGCGCCAGGTCCTATGTACTGTTATCTCAATGATGTCACTGGCTCTGCCGATTAACCCAAACTCTCAGCAGTCTGTGAACTACTGAGAATAAGTGGGTCTTGCCCTTCTCAGTTATGGGGTGTATCTTCATGCGGGTCACACTCTCCCATAGCAGTTATTAGGCAGTGCATATAAATAATGGGGCTTCCAAGATGCTGAAGTAATGCAGTCGCCTGAAGTTCAATTTCCCAGGCCCTCGCCAAATCGCTTACAATGGGCACATAAGCACCACTGGACCATGAAGCATGTGGATGGCTGGGTGTGTGTGTGCATTGTTTACCTGAGAAAGAGCTGGCAACAGGATGCACTATGGGAAGAAAGCAAGATGGCGGAGGTAGTGTGCTGCTCTGGGCAATTTTCTTCTGGGAAACCTTGGACCCTTTCATTCGTGTGGATGTTACTTTGAAACTTAACATCTACCTTAACATTGTTGCAGACCAATTACACCTCTTCATAGCAATGGTATTCCCTGATGGCAGTGGCCTCTTTCAGCAGGATAATGCGCCTGCCACACTGCAAAAATTGGTCAGGAAAGGTTTGAGAAACATGACAAAGAGTTCAAGGTGTTGACTTGGCCTCCAAACCATCCAGATCTTAATCCGATTGAGCATCTGTGAGATATGCTGGAAAAACAAGTCCGAGCCATGGAGGCCCCACCTCTCAAACTTACAGGACTTAAAGGATCTGCTGCTAATGTCTTGGTACCAGATAACACAGGACACCTTCAGAGGTTTTGTGGAGTCCATGCCACGATGGGTCAGAGCTGTTTTGGCAGCACAAGGGGGACCTACACAATATTAAGCAGATGGTGTTAATGTTGTGGGTGATCTGTGTATTATCTTCATCTGCATGCTTATTTAAATTTCTAAAAATGTCTCTGACATCTATATTGAATATATTATTGTACATATAGGTATGTCTAATTGTACTTATCCATGTAGGCTACACTCAAACAGAGCATATTATTAAGTCTTTCAGTTAACCTTTAGGTGTCCCTCACTTGCTGTTTGAAGCCATTATGTACAAAACAGCATTCAGGGAATTCATTTCACAAAAAAGGTGTTTTCTGGAGTGTTAGTTTATTATATTCTAAACTTGCTGAGTCACAGTGAAAGCTTTTTTTTAACCTCACCCTGCAGTTTCCCTTTGCTTGTTTTATAATCTACATAATGAAATAAAAAAGTAGAAAGCCATGTAACACTGTAAAACATGAACCAACCGACTACTAATATATATTTAAGTAATATGATATCTTTACATATATGCGTACACACACACTCAAGTTTCTCCCCAGGAAACCTGCTCAAGGTGTCTCACTATTATTAAGTGTTCCAACATAATGGAGATTAAAAGCACTGTAATCTCTGGTGAACTAAACCCATTCTACAGTTGTGGCCAAAAATATCGGCACCCTTGCAATATATTTAGCAATGCACCATATCTTCTAGCAAATTGTTGGAATTAAAACACATATTGGTATCCACATATGTATTTGCTTTATAGTGGAATAAAACACACAAAGCAGAATAAATGACTAAATTATAGTTATTCCACACATCCATAAATGTGTCAGACAACATGTTTTGGCACCTATTAGAAATAGTTAGAAATAATTAGATTTCAAGCAGATGAGTCTTATTCACTTTGGAACTGAACTCACCTGTAGTGAGTAGCAGGTACCTGCTATATACAAATATCATTAAACAAGTTTGTATAGAGAGGACTCATTCACTATGTGAACTGCAATGAGCATGGAGGAAAAAAAAGAAACCCAGGAAATTGTAAAGAAGTGTAACACTCCCTCTCCTCAGCTAGGGTGTGTGTACTAATCTTTGTGTATCCTATCTGGAAATGGACTCTTTACCTTCTGTTCAGTTTGTGCAGTGCCTTCACCTTGGTCTAAGTGCTGTAGGCTCTTTGTGGGGTAGTGTTCTGGAGTTAGCAACACCAGAGAGAGACCAAGGAACCCTTTGCCCCCCTACACTGACCACTCTAAATTGGTCTTTCTAATTTTATATAAAATTATACTACTATAGTGTGAACAATACAATAGCATAAGCATAACAAAAAAAACACACTGCAACATTTTGTGCATAGCACCTAAAATAGATCTCTCTAGTATATTATAAACTTGAGGTACCTATATTACCACTTATATAATACTTCCTATACTAAAATATTGATGTAAATCTAAATTATTTTAAGCCTCTATAAACATTTAAAATAGCAAAGCAGCACTCATTACGCAAATACATAAATATCTATATGGATATGCAGCTTTATCACAAGGCAGTTGGAATAGGCCCCTTCTTTCAGTTCCAATATAAAGCAGTTGGCAGCTTGGAGTGCAAGACAATGTCCTCTCTGTAAATATTACTTGTATTACAGAACACTTTTGCTGCTTTCTCTTGATTTGATTAAGTCCAATCACTCTAACTATTCAAATCTAGCTAACGAAAATCATCCTTATCAAAATCTATTTATTTATATAGCGCCACTAACAGTACAGAGAACACACTCACATCAGTCCCTGCCCCATTGTAGTTTACAGTCTAAATTCCCTAACATACACACAGACTGAGAAAGAATAAGGGCAATTTAATAGCAGACAATTAACCTACTAGTATATTTTTGGAGTGTGGGAGGAAACCGGAGCACCCGGAGGAAACCCACGCAAACACGGGAGAACATACAAACTCCGATTATGGCTCATTCCAATCACTTGAATTATATAAGAAACATGGGTATTTATCAGCCTATCTCTTTCTCTCTTTGCTCCTCTGTTCATATCTCTCACAGCAGTCCAGCTTATAATGTCTCCTGTTATAGCACTTTCTCTTTCTATACAGTGATGGTCTCTCTTTATCCCTTATTCAAAGCTGTTTCCTCTCCTCTCCTCCATACTCCTTCTCCTCTTCCAACTGCTGCATATCAACTGCAAGTATCCAGTCATTCCTCTCACCTGTCACTTTTTCTCGCTCCCTTGGTCTCAGTAATGTCACTGTGAGCAAAGCTTTATCAATCCCTGACATAAGTGCATATGTGCGGGCCATCATGTCCGCCGGCACTACACAAGCATGGACAATCTCACGGCTCAGAGAACTTGACGTTTTTGTTTCCCCCATACATAATGTTATTAGGAAGTTTAAGGTTCATGGCCATGGCCGCAAGAGCAAACTTAATAGAAGATTGCAGTGCAGGATTGTTTGGTGGAGAAAGCACTTTGATCAGCTGCAAATAAATTCAAGCTGACCTTTAGATACAAGGTATTACAGTTTCAACTTGCACCATCCGTCGCCAAGTCATTGAAAAGGGATTCTATGGTAGGAAGGCCCCAGGTCCCACTGAGAGAGACATAGGGAAGCCCAACTGGAGTTTGCCACCCGAACAGGCAAAATTCTTTCTAGGAGAATGTCCTGTGGACAGATGACACCAAATTAGAGATTTTTGGTAGAGCACATCTTCCCTATGTTTTCAGAAAACAAAGTGAAGCTTTCAAAGTGTTATGGCTGGCGGCTATAGATATGAACTTCCAGAACAGGAGACAGAGGTTTTCGTTTATAGCAGCCGCCTTTCCCATAGAGCTTTATATGCTCACAGATAGTTGGACGCCCTCAGGTCTTAAACTCTTGTGCAGTGGAAGTTTATATACTCTGCCGCAACTGGTGAGTAGTAGGCAGTAACCAAGATAGGAGAGGATAGTCAAGTTAGGCTAGGATCAAAGGTCCGTGTCAGGCAGAGAAGTCAGGAACAGGCCAAAGGGTCAGGGTTGGCAGCAAGCAAGCAAGTCCAGTATTCAAGCAAAGGTCAGGGCCACAAGCAAAATAGCGAAGTCCAATATTCAGGCAAATGTCAGGGCAACAGGCAATCAGACAGGATCCAAAGTTCAGGCAAGGGTCACAACAGAAGATAAATCAAAAGTCAGAAGACAAATAGCAGGTCAGCAAAAACACAGGTAGCGAACGCTATAACCGGTAGGGAGGCTAAGCCGCCCCTGCCTTATAACCCTGCACCAATCATATGGCCCACAATCAGCCCATGGGCTGAGTTACATATTAATTACTAAATTACTTGAGGCACGCACGCGCCTGGCTGTCCAGCTGGTTGGGACGCGGCGGTGAATGAATAGCGTCCCGGCCATTGCCATGGTGATGGTCGGGACAAAAAACAGGAAGTGATGTCCAGGTTGTTGCCATAACAGCCTGGACACGAGGAGAAGTGAGCCGTGTCAGTCTGCGGCTCATGACACAAAGAAAAGACCACCTCCCCTACAGTGGAGGAGGTTCTGTGATGTTTTATGGTTGTTATAAGTATCAGCAGTGAGCGCTCTTACTAGCCGTGCTAGTGCTTCTCCTATGAAGTATATTGTGTAGATTGAACAGAATAAGGAGTGCAACAAGCACTGTAATATATATATATATATATATATATATATATATATATATATATATATATATATTAAAAAGTGCTAAAAAATGTTAAAAGGGTTTGATGGCACATGTAGTGTAAAAATGTCATGTATAAGTGGCAGGGATATAGGAATGGGGTCTGTTGCTGCTGGTGTATGTATACATCGATGTTATAGCCTCTCTTGCAGAGCTCTTACGGGGGAACCACGGACGTCCCCAGACTCTGTCCCTTAATCTAATAACTAACCTTACCTTGTCAGGTTCTTTCTTATGACGTCCACTCTATTTTCTCCCACACAATTCCACGCAGGTGAACCGCATGCGTCACTTGATATCTTCCGGCGCCCTTCCTAGTTAGGGTATCGTGTCTCTGTGTTAAATATAGAATATATATATGGTAATATTAAAGATATTAGCTTTGTAAAAAGAATTTTAAATGTGTTTGGGCCCTCAAACTCTGATTCATATATATGTCCACTATTCTTATTATTGGTATAATAGTTTAAACTTGGATAAAAGGTCCTAAATCAAAATCAATGTTCACCCCATGCGGGGAGAGAGTCTTCATATTGTAAATCCACTTTGCTTCTGCTTTTGTAATTTTTTCTATATAATTCCCTCCTCTCCAGAATCTTGCAATTTGGTCTATTCCTATAAATTTCAGATGGCTGGGATCTCTGTTGTGTGCGTTTGCAAAATGTTCAGAGACACTGTCAGTCTTTAGGCCTCTTTTTATATTATACACATGTTCCGCAAGACGTATATGATGAAAAGAGGTATTTCAGACAATTTGTCTAGAGCCCAGCAGGGGACCTTCTGTGGAAGTACAGCTCAACTCCACTCCCCCTCCAACTCTCTGATACAGCACCCACCAATGGTTAAGAAGGATAGACCCAGGGGTTTGCCCAGGGTGGGGAAAACACTGTAAAATTAGACCCTAGATCTAAGAAGCCACTCCAGGGGGGGGAGGAGATATTCATCCTGGGATTGGATTCATGGAAGGTGCAGTACAGCTAAGAGAAGAACTCCATGGGTCTTTAAGTCAGGACATCCAGATGACTGTAGCTCCTTAAGCTAGTGGGGTAAGGGACAGATGATGTGGTTAACCTGTCTGGCATTTATTTACTGTGTGTACATAATAATCTAGTGATTGTTTTTATTACAATAAAAGTATTGCTTTACTTTTTAACTGCATTTGCCTGAGTGACTAATAAGAATCTTAGAAGGTACTAGGCAGGCTTCCCTGGCCTAGGAAGGCATCCGTGGGTGGCTAGCCAGAGTAAAGTGGGTAGAATTGGGCAAGAAAACCCGGTATCTTTACAATGTACTTTTACCTTCCTCTTTATTACGCCTATATACTGTAGGCCGCATGTGCATTCCATCATGTATATGATTTCTGCAAGTGATTCTATTTTGTACTCTAAAGATTTTTCGATTTGTATTTGATTTAAACTCAGTAATGGGTTTCGTATTCTTGATGAACATACTTTCACAAGCCTGACCATAATACAATCCTTTACTTTGGGATCTTTCTTTGGCTTCAGTCATTAATGGGATGCAGATCTGAGTTAAGATATTTTTTAGATTTTTTGCTCTTTTGTAAATAATCCGTGGTCTCTTCGGAATCAAATCTTTGCACCCTTCGTCCATCTGTAGGATGTGCCATTATCTTCCAATTATTGATTCAAATTCTTTTACATTGCTATTGTATGATGAACGTAACTTCTTCTAACTTTGGATGCTTTTTCTCTTTGTATTCCAAGAGTGATTTTCTTTCTAGTTTTTTAACTTCTTCGAAGGCCAGATTTGGTTTCTCTGCATTATAATTATATTCCAAATATTTTGTTTTCAATCTGTTACCCTGCGCTACTAATGTTTCCATATCTGTACAGTTGTGTTTAAACCTTCTGAATTGGCTTCCTGGCACATTATAAATCCATCACCTATGATGATTGCTTGATGGAGGTAAGAAGTTGTCACAATCAACTTCTTTTGCATATGTTTTTGTATTAATGTTGTTGTTTTCAATAAAGATGGTTAAGCCCAAAAAAGGTAATTCAAACTGACTAATTGAAAAAAGGAAAAAGGAAGAAGGGAGGGGGAAAGGGGAAATGTGTATATAGGGCACTCTTTTAAGATTCAGTATATAGAGTCAATTTCTGTTAAAAGTAATATCTTTATTTTAATAAACAGATGATACATTAGCGAAATGATTAAAAACATTCAGTGAATGAACATGTTGACCAAATGTATTGGGTGAAACACTGTTAAGAAGTAGTAAAAAAGACTACTGTGCTGTCTCACTGTGTCCTATCCATAGTATAGAGTAATGAGCTGTACCATTATCACTTAAGTAATATGGTGGTATTAGATATATATATGTAAAGGTTTTCTTATACGTCCAAACCTATCTGTACTGTTGTGTTAGATTTCAGAGTACTAGGTATCTAATTAGGACTCCTTCACATAGTTCCTCTCCTGGGAACATAGTCCCATTTGTCACTCCTAGAGGTGGAATGCGGTACTACACCAGTATAGTATGTGGTAAGTAAAGTGGATATAATCGTGTTCAAGTACTGACACACACCTCTCTACCACTGAATGTTAGTATAAGTGTTATAAGGATTTCTGGTATTTTATTCAAATAAACTCTGGTAGAGCCTAGGGTTAGGTATCATAATGAATTCGAGTACCTGATATCTCATTTATAGGTAATATAATTATATAGGCACTCTAGTATCTGAAACCCTAAGTCCAAACACAACAAAACAAAACAAAATGGGGAATAGCTGTCTGGTAAGTAAGTACTATAAATAGTCTGGCTGATGTTCTATAGCAATGTAAAGCACCCAGCATAACCCCATATGTTTGTTATGAAGGAGAGCCCATAGACTGTCAGACTGGGAGCTGGCTGGTAATATATTGATCTAAGTATGGTGTGGTTTGTAACACTCTAATAGGTGCCCAGCGTGTCCCCGTGAGTCTAATGGGAGGAGAGGAAATTCGGTTTTCTGCTAACTACATATAGATAATAAGCAAACGGACAAACAGTGAGCTCAGCTAAACGCCGACGCGCGTTTCGATAGGAGCTTTATCAAGGCAACCCGATGTTCTGCAGTAATAGGCTATTTAAGCGTGTAATCACGCCCCTATGTGACGTAGCTTCTATTCCAAATTTGAGTGACATCCATGTTGGAGCCAATAGGGATTGTTCCTGTTATCATGTGTTCCAGACCATGGGTAAATAGCGTGCCGCCTCCGCTGTGTATAGGTTGCCATGGTAGCAGAGCGACAACAGCAATAGCCTAGATATATTACATCTATGGGGATTCCTTAATAAACCACCCATTGAGATACTGGAAATGGCGACAATCAACCATATATATCCTTATGATAAATATATGTTATGTGGGGAATAATGACTATAATTCTACATACTAGACCTATTTATATTTTATATCTAGAGGGGGATGAACCATAAGTATTACCTGAAATAGGGCTATTAAAGCGCTGCCCTTGTGTGATTTAGAGTGATATCAATAGGTATGTGGGTATAATAGTGATGGCAGACTATAATCTGCTAATATATCATTTTATTAGAAACATGTAGTGATGTATTAATTAGGATAATATTTCCAAGGAAAGGTAAGTGAACAAAAATAATAAACTGTAAATACATATATGAAAAAATTAAAAAACGTGACCAAGTAAACAAGTGTTAGTATGATGGTAATGAAACCAATTCTAGTGATAATGATAGGACCTTTCGTTTCGTGAAATAAAACTATATATAAATTTGTGTAATTTTTTATTTTTTATTATTTTTTATTTTCTATTTTTTATATTTTATTTTTAATTTTTTATATTTGTGATGTTACTATGATAAGACCTATTAGCAATCCTCCTGTATTCACATTGTTGCTGTACAGTCAGTACAGATCATTGGTATATTACTCTATAAATAGATTTGATATGTGATCTCATTATATCATATTATATCATATGAGGCAGCCTTGTCCTTATATCTTATGGAGTGGTCTAAAATTCAAGTTGGTATATGATGAATGTTCTAGAGATTCAATCCTTTCTATATTGATTATTAATCATGTGGTATAGTTTACATGTATTGCCAATGAGGTAATTTGTATTACGTCATTCTTTTATTTTCTTATGTGTAGATCTGCTTCTATGTTTCATATTGCATATCATGAAAAAAAGAGATGGAGTACCAAGTGTACTAATACAGTATATATTGTACATTGGTAAAACCATTAGGTAAAGGCCATATAGTTGCTGTTGTCATTAAGGCCATGCGGGATTAAGCTCCCCATGAGGAAGATTTTCTTTGTTTCGTGTTTCAAAAGTTCTGTATGTATATCTCCTCCTCTAAGACCTAAAATAACCTGCTCCATAGCAAATGCAGTCAAGAATTTCGGATCACTATTATGGTATTTGTAAAAATGTCTAGCTACTGTTGATAGCGGCCTCATATTGGTCTTGTCTTTGCCAGCATTTTTGATATTGCTGACATGTTCAAGAATCCTCCTTTTTAGGGGCCTGCTGGTCATCCCTACATATCGCAAATTACATGTGCAGTTTAGACAGTATATCACATTGCATGTGTTGCAATTTAAAAATTGGTCGATCCTCCAAATTTTGGAGAATCTATCCTTATACTCCTTTGTTTGTACAATGTAATTGCAGGCCTTACATATTCCACACTTAAAACAGCCCTTCGGTCTATCTGATATTCGTTCTCGTTGTATTTGAGATGAGCTGTGTACCAGGTTGTCTTTCAGATTCTTAGAACGCCTCCATGTGATAGACACTCTATCTTGTAAGGTATTTTTTAGATCCTCATCCAGCAACAAAATGTGCCAGTGTTTTTGGAAGATCTTATTAATATCTTTCCATTCAGTACAAAAAGTGCCTATCATTCTGGTTTGCACACTTGTTGTTTGTTTCCTGTTTTTAGATGGAATATGAATGAGAGACTCTCTGTCTCTAACTTTAACTGCTTTTTCGGCTCGTCTGATACTTCTTCTACTATATCCTCTATTGAGTAATCTTTGTACAAGTTCATTAGATCTACATGTGAGGACCCCTTCATCGGAGCAGTTTCTTTTTACTCTTAGCAGTTCCCCTTTGGGGATCCCCTTGATGACTGGGGGGAAATGGGAGCTAGTGAAGTGAAGCAAACTGTTGGTTGCAGTTTTTTTCCTGTACATGTCTGTACTTAATTTCCCATCCTCCGTTTTGATGATGGTCAGATCCAGAAAATTAATTTTAATGCTATTGATTTCCGAGGTTAGTTTTAGATTCAGATCATTCTCATTAAGGCATGCAATAAATTCTTGGAATAAGGAATCATGTCCATCCCATAGCATGAAAACATCATCAATGTAGCGTAACCATAAGGTGATGTACTGGGTATATTTCTCATTATGTAGGTTAAAGACATGTTCCCTCTCCCACCAACCCAGGAATAGGTTTGCATATGTGGGAGCACATGCTGTCCCCATTGCTGTCCCACATATTTGAAGGAAGAACTTCTCCTCAAATAGGAAAAAGTTCTTTGTTAGTATGAATTGCAGTAGTAGTATCAGAAAGTCATTCATGTTCTCATGTTTTTCCATGTCTAGGAAATAGCGTACCGCTTTAATTCCCTGCTTATGTATTATATTTGAATACAAAGATTCAACATCTAAGGAAGCCAGTTTGGTGGATGCGGTTACTGTGATATGGCTTATTTTGGACAGCACATCTAGAGTGTCTCTCACATACGAATTCAAACTCAGTACGTGTTTGCGTAAATGGAGATCCACAAAAATACTCGCTTTTTCAGTAAGGCTGTTTATTCCCGATATAATCGGTCTCCCTGGGGGATTACGTTCGTTCTTATGTACCTTCGGTAAGATATAAAAAACCGGTGTCTTGGGATGTGGAACCTCTAAATATTCATAGTCCTCTTTGGTAATAACCCCTTCATCATAGGCATGTTTGATGAGTCTATTATAAGATAATAGATAATTGGCTGCTGGATTAAAGATGAGGCGTTGGTAACACTTTGTGTCGTTTAGTTGTCGATACGCCTCTTTTAGATATTGTGCCTTAGGCCAGAGGACGATATTCCCTCCTTTATCTGAGGGTTTTATGATGGTATCTGTCCACATCTGTATCTCCCTTAATATTGTTCTCTCCGCCTTACTGATATTGCCTTTAAGTAATCTGTTTTCAGAAGATTCAAGAAAAAGTTGATCCAGATCTTTAGAGACTAGATCTCTAAAAACCTTAATTTGTGGACAGATACTGATGTCTGGTAGGAACGTTGATTTTTTCCTAAATTTAGGAAGTTCAAATTGTGTATTAGGAAGTTGGTTAGTATTATCAAGTTCTTCCAATATCTGCAATGCATTGTTCTCTTCTTCCGTGTCAAAAGTAAAAGCAGTAGTATCCTGCTGTAATCCAACGGTATTATCTATATTTCTGGAGCGGTTGGAAAAGAATTTATTCAGAAGTAGTTTCCTAGAAAAGAGCATAAGGTCTCTCTCCCATCCAAACCTATCTAATGGCTGTGTGGGGGAAAAAGAAAGGCCCTTACTCAATAATTGAATATGAGTGGGGCTAAGATGTTTATCTGTGAGATTGATAATTCTCAATTCATCATCTAGAATCTTGTTCTCCTGTGATTCCTCCGTGTGGCATGTGGAATCTCTTGATCCTCCAATGCTTTTCTCTTTCTGTCTATGTTTCTTCCCCCCCCTGCGTATCTTTCTCGTTTTGTGGTGTTGTTGGTTTCTCGATCCCTTATACGCAGCCCTAAAAAATCCCTCCTTAGTGTTGGATCTTCCCTGGTTGACACAGATGATTCGCCTGCCTCTCCTTCAGATGAATCTATCTCAGATGCACTTGTAAAGGAGACTGACTTATTGGTAGGTCTTCTGAGGTGCCATCTAAAAACTGTATTGTTGAGATAGTCATTGCGATCTCTTGTGAATTTGACACGCTTTTTATCTTCCACTATTTTTTCAAATTGATCTAGATCGTCCTTAAATTTACCATATGCTTTCTGAAAACTATCCAGATTTTCATGTTGTTTTAATTTCTCCCCGAGTACTGTTATTTCTCTCGTGTACTGTTCTAATAACAGGCTATCATGTTTAATTAGAATTTGTATCAGCTCATTTGAACATTTTGTCAGGGCTGTTTCCCAGTCTTTTTTCAGACCGTCATTTGCCAAATCAAAGGCAGGGAATAGTCTGGGTCTAAGTCCTCTAGGGACCATATTTTGTTTTATATAGTTGTGGAACATGGCCCTATTCCAAAAAGTTTTGGTCTGTCTGAACATAGTATTTCTTAGTGTGAGGAGATCTTGTGTCCAATTCCCTCTAACACTATCATTATCTGTGAGATCTGAGAGGAAGTCAATATCTTCATTGTTTTTCCATCTCTCTTGTCTTGTAGTGAGGTCACCGCTAACACTAAAGACTGCCATCGGGGATAATATTCAATAGTTAAATTCCAAAAAATGATAATTATTGTGATATTGTATTCTCAGTTTGGTTATACCTGTGCTGGTGAACAACAAGCTGTGTGTCAAAGCACACTAATTATATTCCTAAATGTTAACAATTTTCACCGCACCAAGTTGAACCCCTTATATGTTGAAGAGATCTATATGTCTCATAAGGTGGGGAGGTGCTCCTACACATTGCCAATATACATATTGAAAAAAGGAAAAAGGAAGAAGGGAGGGGGAAAGGGGAAATGTGTATATAGGGCACTCTTTTAAGATTCAGTATATAGAGTCAATTTCTGTTAAAAGTAATATCTTTATTTTAATAAACAGATGATACATTAGCGAAATGATTAAAAACATTCAGTGAATGAACATGTTGACCAAATGTATTGGGTGAAACACTGTTAAGAAGTAGTAAAAAAGACTACTGTGCTGTCTCACTGTGTCCTATCCATAGTATAGAGTAATGAGCTGTACCATTATCACTTAAGTAATATGGTGGTATTAGATATATATATGTAAAGGTTTTCTTATACGTCCAAACCTATCTGTACTGTTGTGTTAGATTTCAGAGTACTAGGTATCTAATTAGGACTCCTTCACATAGTTCCTCTCCTGGGAACATAGTCCCATTTGTCACTCCTAGAGGTGGAATGCGGTACTACACCAGTATAGTATGTGGTAAGTAAAGTGGATATAATCGTGTTCAAGTACTGACACACACCTCTCTACCACTGAATGTTAGTATAAGTGTTATAAGGATTTCTGGTATTTTATTCAAATAAACTCTGGTAGAGCCTAGGGTTAGGTATCATAATGAATTCGAGTACCTGACATCTTATTTATAGGTAATATAATTATATAGGCACTCTAGTATCTGAAACCCTAAGTCCAAACACAACAAAACAAAACAAAATGGGGAATAGCTGTCTGGTAAGTAAGTACTATAAATAGTCTGGCTGATGTTCTATAGCAATGTAAAGCACCCAGCATAACCCCATATGTTTGTTATGAAGGAGAGCCCATAGACTGTCAGACTGGGAGCTGGCTGGTAATATATTGATCTAAGTATGGTGTGGTTTGTAACACTCTAATAGGTGCCCAGCGTGTCCCCGTGAGTCTAATGGGAGGAGAGGAAATTCGGTTTTCTGCTAACTACATATAGATAATAAGCAAACGGACAAACAGTGAGCTCAGCTAAACGCCGACGCGCGTTTCGCTAGGAGCTTTATCAAGGCAACCCGATGTTCTGCAGTAATAGGCTATTTAAGCGTGTAATCACGCCCCTATGTGACGTAGCTTCTATTCCAAATTTGAGTGACATCCATGTTGGAGCCAATAGGGATTGTTCCTGTTATCATGTGTTCCAGACCATGGGTAAATAGCGTGCCGCCTCCGCTGTGTATAGGTTGCCATGGTAGCAGAGCGACAACAGCAATAGCCTAGATATATTACATCTATGGGGATTCCTTAATAAACCACCCATTGAGATACTGGAAATGGCGACAATCAACCATATATATCCTTATGATAAATATATGTTATGTGGGGAATAATGACTATAATTCTACATACTAGACCTATTTATATTTTATATCTAGAGGGGGATGAACCATAAGTATTACCTGAAATAGGGCTATTAAAGCGCTGCCCTTGTGTGATTTAGAGTGATATCAATAGGTATGTGGGTATAATAGTGATGGCAGACTATAATCTGCTAATATATCATTTTATTAGAAACATGTAGTGATGTATTAATTAGGATAATATTTCCAAGGAAAGGTAAGTGAACAAAAATAATAAACTGTAAATACATATATGAAAAAATTAAAAAACGTGACCAAGTAAACAAGTGTTAGTATGATGGTAATGAAACCAATTCTAGTGATAATGATAGGACCTTTCGTTTCGTGAAATAAAACTATATATAAATTTGTGTAATTTTTTATTTTTTATTATTTTTTATTTTCTATTTTTTATATTTTATTTTTAATTTTTTATATTTGTGATGTTACTATGATAAGACCTATTAGCAATCCTCCTGTATTCACATTGTTGCTGTACAGTCAGTACAGATCATTGGTATATTACTCTATAAATAGATTTGATATGTGATCTCATTATATCATATTATATCATATGAGGCAGCCTTGTCCTTATATCTTATGGAGTGGTCTAAAATTCAAGTTGGTATATGATGAATGTTCTAGAGATTCAATCCTTTCTATATTGATTATTAATCATGTGGTATAGTTTACATGTATTGCCAATGAGGTAATTTGTATTACGTCATTCTTTTATTTTCTTATGTGTAGATCTGCTTCTATGTTTCATATTGCATATCATGAAAAAAAGAGATGGAGTACCAAGTGTACTAATACAGTATATATTGTACATTGGTAAAACCATTAGGTAAAGGCCATATAGTTGCTGTTGTCATTAAGGCCATGCGGGATTAAGCTCCCCATGAGGAAGATTTTCTTTGTTTCGTGTTTCAAAAGTTCTGTATGTATATCTCCTCCTCTAAGACCTAAAATAACCTGCTCCATAGCAAATGCAGTCAAGAATTTCGGATCACTATTATGGTATTTGTAAAAATGTCTAGCTACTGTTGATAGCGGCCTCATATTGGTCTTGTCTTTGCCAGCATTTTTGATATTGCTGACATGTTCAAGAATCCTCCTTTTTAGGGGCCTGCTGGTCATCCCTACATATCGCAAATTACATGTGCAGTTTAGACAGTATATCACATTGCATGTGTTGCAATTTAAAAATTGGTCGATCCTCCAAATTTTGGAGAATCTATCCTTATACTCCTTTGTTTGTACAATGTAATTGCAGGCCTTACATATTCCACACTTAAAACAGCCCTTCGGTCTATCTGATATTCGTTCTCGTTGTATTTGAGATGAGCTGTGTACCAGGTTGTCTTTCAGATTCTTAGAACGCCTCCATGTGATAGACACTCTATCTTGTAAGGTATTTTTTAGATCCTCATCCAGCAACAAAATGTGCCAGTGTTTTTGGAAGATCTTATTAATATCTTTCCATTCAGTACAAAAAGTGCCTATCATTCTGGTTTGCACACTTGTTGTTTGTTTCCTGTTTTTAGATGGAATATGAATGAGAGACTCTCTGTCTCTAACTTTAACTGCTTTTTCGGCTCGTCTGATACTTCTTCTACTATATCCTCTATTGAGTAATCTTTGTACAAGTTCATTAGATCTACATGTGAGGACCCCTTCATCGGAGCAGTTTCTTTTTACTCTTAGCAGTTCCCCTTTGGGGATCCCCTTGATGACTGGGGGGAAATGGGAGCTAGTGAAGTGAAGCAAACTGTTGGTTGCAGTTTTTTTCCTGTACATGTCTGTACTTAATTTCCCATCCTCCGTTTTGATGATGGTCAGATCCAGAAAATTAATTTTAATGCTATTGATTTCCGAGGTTAGTTTTAGATTCAGATCATTCTCATTAAGGCATGCAATAAATTCTTGGAATAAGGAATCATGTCCATCCCATAGCATGAAAACATCATCAATGTAGCGTAACCATAAGGTGATGTACTGGGTATATTTCTCATTATGTAGGTTAAAGACATGTTCCCTCTCCCACCAACCCAGGAATAGGTTTGCATATGTGGGAGCACATGCTGTCCCCATTGCTGTCCCACATATTTGAAGGAAGAACTTCTCCTCAAATAGGAAAAAGTTCTTTGTTAGTATGAATTGCAGTAGTAGTATCAGAAAGTCATTCATGTTCTCATGTTTTTCCATGTCTAGGAAATAGCGTACCGCTTTAATTCCCTGCTTATGTATTATATTTGAATACAAAGATTCAACATCTAAGGAAGCCAGTTTGGTGGATGCGGTTACTGTGATATGGCTTATTTTGGACAGCACATCTAGAGTGTCTCTCACATACGAATTCAAACTCAGTACGTGTTTGCGTAAATGGAGATCCACAAAAATACTCGCTTTTTCAGTAAGGCTGTTTATTCCCGATATAATCGGTCTCCCTGGGGGATTACGTTCGTTCTTATGTACCTTCGGTAAGATATAAAAAAACGGTGTCTTGGGATGTGGAACCTCTAAATATTCATAGTCCTCTTTGGTAATAACCCCTTCATCATAGGCATGTTTGATGAGTCTATTATAAGATAATAGATAATTGGCTGCTGGATTAAAGATGAGGCGTTGGTAACACTTTGTGTCGTTTAGTTGTCGATACGCCTCTTTTAGATATTGTGCCTTAGGCCAGAGGACGATATTCCCTCCTTTATCTGAGGGTTTTATGATGGTATCTGTCCACATCTGTATCTCCCTTAATATTGTTCTCTCCGCCTTACTGATATTGCCTTTAAGTAATCTGTTTTCAGAAGATTCAAGAAAAAGTTGATCCAGATCTTTAGAGACTAGATCTCTAAAAACCTTAATTTGTGGACAGATACTGATGTCTGGTAGGAACGTTGATTTTTTCCTAAATTTAGGAAGTTCAAATTGTGTATTAGGAAGTTGGTTAGTATTATCAAGTTCTTCCAATATCTGCAATGCATTGTTCTCTTCTTCCGTGTCAAAAGTAAAAGCAGTAGTATCCTGCTGTAATCCAACGGTATTATCTATATTTCTGGAGCGGTTGGAAAAGAATTTATTCAGAAGTAGTTTCCTAGAAAAGAGCATAAGGTCTCTCTCCCATCCAAACCTATCTAATGGCTGTGTGGGGGAAAAAGAAAGGCCCTTACTCAATAATTGAATATGAGTGGGGCTAAGATGTTTATCTGTGAGATTGATAATTCTCAATTCATCATCTAGAATCTTGTTCTCCTGTGATTCCTCCGTGTGGCATGTGGAATCTCTTGATCCTCCAATGCTTTTCTCTTTCTGTCTATGTTTCTTCCCCCCCCTGCGTATCTTTCTCGTTTTGTGGTGTTGTTGGTTTCTCGATCCCTTATACGCAGCCCTAAAAAATCCCTCCTTAGTGTTGGATCTTCCCTGGTTGACACAGATGATTCGCCTGCCTCTCCTTCAGATGAATCTATCTCAGATGCACTTGTAAAGGAGACTGACTTATTGGTAGGTCTTCTGAGGTGCCATCTAAAAACTGTATTGTTGAGATAGTCATTGCGATCTCTTGTGAATTTGACACGCTTTTTATCTTCCACTATTTTTTCAAATTGATCTAGATCGTCCTTAAATTTACCATATGCTTTCTGAAAACTATCCAGATTTTCATGTTGTTTTAATTTCTCCCCGAGTACTGTTATTTCTCTCGTGTACTGTTCTAATAACAGGCTATCATGTTTAATTAGAATTTGTATCAGCTCATTTGAACATTTTGTCAGGGCTGTTTCCCAGTCTTTTTTCAGACCGTCATTTGCCAAATCAAAGGCAGGGAATAGTCTGGGTCTAAGTCCTCTAGGGACCATATTTTGTTTTATATAGTTGTGGAACATGGCCCTATTCCAAAAAGTTTTGGTCTGTCTGAACATAGTATTTCTTAGTGTGAGGAGATCTTGTGTCCAATTCCCTCTAACACTATCATTATCTGTGAGATCTGAGAGGAAGTCAATATCTTCATTGTTTTTCCATCTCTCTTGTCTTGTAGTGAGGTCACCGCTAACACTAAAGACTGCCATCGGGGATAATATTCAATAGTTAAATTCCAAAAAATGATAATTATTGTGATATTGTATTCTCAGTTTGGTTATACCTGTGCTGGTGAACAACAAGCTGTGTGTCAAAGCACACTAATTATATTCCTAAATGTTAACAATTTTCACCGCACCAAGTTGAACCCCTTATATGTTGAAGAGATCTATATGTCTCATAAGGTGGGGAGGTGCTCCTACACATTGCCAATATACATATTGAAAAAAGGAAAAAGGAAGAAGGGAGGGGGAAAGGGGAAATGTGTATATAGGGCACTCTTTTAAGATTCAGTATATAGAGTCAATTTCTGTTAAAAGTAATATCTTTATTTTAATAAACAGATGATACATTAGCGAAATGATTAAAAACATTCAGTGAATGAACATGTTGACCAAATGTATTGGGTGAAACACTGTTAAGAAGTAGTAAAAAAGACTACTGTGCTGTCTCACTGTGTCCTATCCATAGTATAGAGTA
Source organism: Mixophyes fleayi (assembly GCF_038048845.1). Taxonomy (NCBI): domain Eukaryota; kingdom Metazoa; phylum Chordata; class Amphibia; order Anura; family Limnodynastidae; genus Mixophyes; species Mixophyes fleayi. The sequence continues at coordinate 80,548,471 of NC_134403.1, read as the reverse complement.
ATGAGCTGTACCATTATCACTTAAGTAATATGGTGGTATTAGATATATATATGTAAAGGTTTTCTTATACGTCCAAACCTATCTGTACTGTTGTGTTAGATTTCAGAGTACTAGGTATCTAATTAGGACTCCTTCACATAGTTCCTCTCCTGGGAACATAGTCCCATTTGTCACTCCTAGAGGTGGAATGCGGTACTACACCAGTATAGTATGTGGTAAGTAAAGTGGATATAATCGTGTTCAAGTACTGACACACACCTCTCTACCACTGAATGTTAGTATAAGTGTTATAAGGATTTCTGGTATTTTATTCAAATAAACTCTGGTAGAGCCTAGGGTTAGGTATCATAATGAATTCGAGTACCTGACATCTTATTTATAGGTAATATAATTATATAGGCACTCTAGTATCTGAAACCCTAAGTCCAAACACAACAAAACAAAACAAAATGGGGAATAGCTGTCTGGTAAGTAAGTACTATAAATAGTCTGGCTGATGTTCTATAGCAATGTAAAGCACCCAGCATAACCCCATATGTTTGTTATGAAGGAGAGCCCATAGACTGTCAGACTGGGAGCTGGCTGGTAATATATTGATCTAAGTATGGTGTGGTTTGTAACACTCTAATAGGTGCCCAGCGTGTCCCCGTGAGTCTAATGGGAGGAGAGGAAATTCGGTTTTCTGCTAACTACATATAGATAATAAGCAAACGGACAAACAGTGAGCTCAGCTAAACGCCGACGCGCGTTTCGCTAGGAGCTTTATCAAGGCAACCCGATGTTCTGCAGTAATAGGCTATTTAAGCGTGTAATCACGCCCCTATGTGACGTAGCTTCTATTCCAAATTTGAGTGACATCCATGTTGGAGCCAATAGGGATTGTTCCTGTTATCATGTGTTCCAGACCATGGGTAAATAGCGTGCCGCCTCCGCTGTGTATAGGTTGCCATGGTAGCAGAGCGACAACAGCAATAGCCTAGATATATTACATCTATGGGGATTCCTTAATAAACCACCCATTGAGATACTGGAAATGGTGACAATCAACCATATATATCCTTATGATAAATATATGTTATGTGGGGAATAATGACTATAATTCTACATACTAGACCTATTTATATTTTATATCTAGAGGGGGATGAACCATGAGTATTACCTGAAATAGGGCTATTAAAGCGCTGCCCTTGTGTGATTTAGAGTGATATCAATAGGTATGTGGGTATAATAGTGATGGCAGACTATAATCTGCTAATATATCATTTTATTAGAAACATGTAGTGATGTATTAATTAGGATAATATTTCCAAGGAAAGGTAAGTGAACAAAAATAATAAACTGTAAATACATATATGAAAAAATTAAAAAACGTGACCAAGTAAACAAGTGTTAGTATGATGGTAATGAAACCAATTCTAGTGATAATGATAGGACCTTTCGTTTCGTGAAATAAAACTATATATAAATTTGTGTAATTTTTTATTTTTTATTATTTTTTATTTTCTATTTTTTATATTTTATTTTTAATTTTTTATATTTGTGATGTTACTATGATAAGACCTATTAGCAATCCTCCTGTATTCACATTGTTGCTGTACAGTCAGTACAGATCATTGGTATATTACTCTATAAATAGATTTGATATGTGATCTCATTATATCATATTATATCATATGAGGCAGCCTTGTCCTTATATCTTATGGAGTGGTCTAAAATTCAAGTTGGTATATGATGAATGTTCTAGAGATTCAATCCTTTCTATATTGATTATTAATCATGTGGTATAGTTTACATGTATTGCCAATGAGGTAATTTGTATTACGTCATTCTTTTATTTTCTTATGTGTAGATCTGCTTCTATGTTTCATATTGCATATCATGAAAAAAAGAGATGGAGTACCAAGTGTACTAATACAGTATATATTGTACATTGGTAAAACCATTAGGTAAAGGCCATATAGTTGCTGTTGTCATTAAGGCCATGCGGGATTAAGCTCCCCATGAGGAAGATTTTCTTTGTTTCGTGTTTCAAAAGTTCTGTATGTATATCTCCTCCTCTAAGACCTAAAATAACCTGCTCCATAGCAAATGCAGTCAAGAATTTCGGATCACTATTATGGTATTTGTAAAAATGTCTAGCTACTGTTGATAGCGGCCTCATATTGGTCTTGTCTTTGCCAGCATTTTTGATATTGCTGACATGTTCAAGAATCCTCCTTTTTAGGGGCCTGCTGGTCATCCCTACATATCGCAAATTACATGTGCAGTTTAGACAGTATATCACATTGCATGTGTTGCAATTTAAAAATTGGTCGATCCTCCAAATTTTGGAGAATCTATCCTTATACTCCTTTGTTTGTACAATGTAATTGCAGGCCTTACATATTCCACACTTAAAACAGCCCTTCGGTCTATCTGATATTCGTTCTCGTTGTATTTGAGATGAGCTGTGTACCAGGTTGTCTTTCAGATTCTTAGAACGCCTCCATGTGATAGACACTCTATCTTGTAAGGTATTTTTTAGATCCTCATCCAGCAACAAAATGTGCCAGTGTTTTTGGAAGATCTTATTAATATCTTTCCATTCAGTACAAAAAGTGCCTATCATTCTGGTTTGCACACTTGTTGTTTGTTTCCTGTTTTTAGATGGAATATGAATGAGAGACTCTCTGTCTCTAACTTTAACTGCTTTTTCGGCTCGTCTGATACTTCTTCTACTATATCCTCTATTGAGTAATCTTTGTACAAGTTCATTAGATCTACATGTGAGGACCCCTTCATCGGAGCAGTTTCTTTTTACTCTTAGCAGTTCCCCTTTGGGGATCCCCTTGATGACTGGGGGGAAATGGGAGCTAGTGAAGTGAAGCAAACTGTTGGTTGCAGTTTTTTTCCTGTACATGTCTGTACTTAATTTCCCATCCTCCGTTTTGATGATGGTCAGATCCAGAAAATTAATTTTAATGCTATTGATTTCCGAGGTTAGTTTTAGATTCAGATCATTCTCATTAAGGCATGCAATAAATTCTTGGAATAAGGAATCATGTCCATCCCATAGCATGAAAACATCATCAATGTAGCGTAACCATAAGGTGATGTACTGGGTATATTTCTCATTATGTAGGTTAAAGACATGTTCCCTCTCCCACCAACCCAGGAATAGGTTTGCATATGTGGGAGCACATGCTGTCCCCATTGCTGTCCCACGTATTTGAAGGAAGAACTTCTCCTCAAATAGGAAAAAGTTCTTTGTTAGTATGAATTGCAGTAGTAGTATCAGAAAGTCATTCATGTTCTCATGTTTTTCCATGTCTAGGAAATAGCGTACCACTTTAATTCCCTGCTTATGTATTATATTTGAATACAAAGATTCAACATCTAAGGAAGCCAGTTTGGTGGATGCGGTTACTGTGATATGGCTTATTTTGGACAGCACATCTAGAGTGTCTCTCACATACGAATTCAAACTCAGTACGTGTTTGCGTAAATGGAGATCCACAAAAATACTCGCTTTTTCAGTAAGGCTGTTTATTCCCGATACAATCGGTCTCCCTGGGGGATTACGTTCGTTCTTATGTACCTTCGGTAAGATATAAAAAACCGGTGTCTTGGGATGTGGAACCTCTAAATATTCATAGTCCTCTTTGGTAATAACCCCTTCATCATAGGCATGTTTGATGAGTCTATTATAAGATAATAGATAATTGGCTGCTGGATTAAAGATGAGGCGTTGGTAACACTTTGTGTCGTTTAGTTGTCGATACGCCTCTTTTAGATATTGTGCCTTAGGCCAGAGGACGATATTCCCTCCTTTATCTGAGGGTTTTATGATGGTATCTGTCCACATCTGTATCTCCCTTAATATTGTTCTCTCCGCCTTACTGATATTGCCTTTAAGTAATCTGTTTTCAGAAGATTCAAGAAAAAGTTGATCCAGATCTTTAGAGACTAGATCTCTAAAAACCTTAATTTGTGGACAGATACTGATGTCTGGTAGGAACGTTGATTTTTTCCTAAATTTAGGAAGTTCAAATTGTGTATTAGGAAGTTGGTTAGTATTATCAAGTTCTTCCAATATCTGCAATGCATTGTTCTCTTCTTCCGTGTCAAAAGTAAAAGCAGTAGTATCCTGCTGTAATCCAACGGTATTATCTATATTTCTGGAGCGGTTGGAAAAGAATTTATTCAGAAGTAGTTTCCTAGAAAAGAGCATAAGGTCTCTCTCCCATCCAAACCTATCTAATGGCTGTGTGGGGGAAAAAGAAAGGCCCTTACTCAATAATTGAATATGAGTGGGGCTAAGATGTTTATCTGTGAGATTGATAATTCTCAATTCATCATCTAGAATCTTGTTCTCCTGTGATTCCTCCGTGTGGCATGTGGAATCTCTTGATCCTCCAATGCTTTTCTCTTTCTGTCTATGTTTCTTCCCCCCCCTGCGTATCTTTCTCGTTTTGTGGTGTTGTTGGTTTCTCGATCCCTTATACGCAGCCCTAAAAAATCCCTCCTTAGTGTTGGATCTTCCCTGGTTGACACAGATGATTCGCCTGCCTCTCCTTCAGATGAATCTATCTCAGATGCACTTGTAAAGGAGACTGACTTATTGGTAGGTCTTCTGAGGTGCCATCTAAAAACTGTATTGTTGAGATAGTCATTGCGATCTCTTGTGAATTTGACACGCTTTTTATCTTCCACTATTTTTTCAAATTGATCTAGATCGTCCTTAAATTTACCATATGCTTTCTGAAAACTATCCAGATTTTCATGTTGTTTTAATTTCTCCCCGAGTACTGTTATTTCTCTCGTGTACTGTTCTAATAACAGGCTATCATGTTTAATTAGAATTTGTATCAGCTCATTTGAACATTTTGTCAGGGCTGTTTCCCAGTCTTTTTTCAGACCGTCATTTGCCAAATCAAAGGCAGGGAATAGTCTGGGTCTAAGTCCTCTAGGGACCATATTTTGTTTTATATAGTTGTGGAACATGGCCCTATTCCAAAAAGTTTTGGTCTGTCTGAACATAGTATTTCTTAGTGTGAGGAGATCTTGTGTCCAATTCCCTCTAACACTATCATTATCTGTGAGATCTGAGAGGAAGTCAATATCTTCATTGTTTTTCCATCTCTCTTGTCTTGTAGTGAGGTCACCGCTAACACTAAAGACTGCCATCGGGGATAATATTCAATAGTTAAATTCCAAAAAATGATAATTATTGTGATATTGTATTCTCAGTTTGGTTATACCTGTGCTGGTGAACAACAAGCTGTGTGTCAAAGCACACTAATTATATTCCTAAATGTTAACAATTTTCACCGCACCAAGTTGAACCCCTTATATGTTGAAGAGATCTATATGTCTCATAAGGTGGGGAGGTGCTCCTACACATTGCCAATATACATATTGAAAAAAGGAAAAAGGAAGAAGGGAGGGGGAAAGGGGAAATGTGTATATAGGGCACTCTTTTAAGATTCAGTATATAGAGTCAATTTCTGTTAAAAGTAATATCTTTATTTTAATAAACAGATGATACATTAGCGAAATGATTAAAAACATTCAGTGAATGAACATGTTGACCAAATGTATTGGGTGAAACACTGTTAAGAAGTAGTAAAAAAGACTACTGTGCTGTCTCACTGTGTCCTATCCATAGTATAGAGTAATGAGCTGTACCATTATCACTTAAGTAATATGGTGGTATTAGATATATATATGTAAAGGTTTTCTTATACGTCCAAACCTATCTGTACTGTTGTGTTAGATTTCAGAGTACTAGGTATCTAATTAGGACTCCTTCACATAGTTCCTCTCCTGGGAACATAGTCCCATTTGTCACTCCTAGAGGTGGAATGCGGTACTACACCAGTATAGTATGTGGTAAGTAAAGTGGATATAATCGTGTTCAAGTACTGACACACACCTCTCTACCACTGAATGTTAGTATAAGTGTTATAAGGATTTCTGGTATTTTATTCAAATAAACTCTGGTAGAGCCTAGGGTTAGGTATCATAATGAATTCGAGTACCTGACATCTTATTTATAGGTAATATAATTATATAGGCACTCTAGTATCTGAAACCCTAAGTCCAAACACAACAAAACAAAACAAAATGGGGAATAGCTGTCTGGTAAGTAAGTACTATAAATAGTCTGGCTGATGTTCTATAGCAATGTAAAGCACCCAGCATAACCCCATATGTTTGTTATGAAGGAGAGCCCATAGACTGTCAGACTGGGAGCTGGCTGGTAATATATTGATCTAAGTATGGTGTGGTTTGTAACACTCTAATAGGTGCCCAGCGTGTCCCCGTGAGTCTAATGGGAGGAGAGGAAATTCGGTTTTCTGCTAACTACATATAGATAATAAGCAAACGGACAAACAGTGAGCTCAGCTAAACGCCGACGCGCGTTTCGCTAGGAGCTTTATCAAGGCAACCCGATGTTCTGCAGTAATAGGCTATTTAAGCGTGTAATCACGCCCCTATGTGACGTAGCTTCTATTCCAAATTTGAGTGACATCCATGTTGGAGCCAATAGGGATTGTTCCTGTTATCATGTGTTCCAGACCATGGGTAAATAGCGTGCCGCCTCCGCTGTGTATAGGTTGCCATGGTAGCAGAGCGACAACAGCAATAGCCTAGATATATTACATCTATGGGGATTCCTTAATAAACCACCCATTGAGATACTGGAAATGGCGACAATCAACCATATATATCCTTATGATAAATATATGTTATGTGGGGAATAATGACTATAATTCTACATACTAGACCTATTTATATTTTATATCTAGAGGGGGATGAACCATAAGTATTACCTGAAATAGGGCTATTAAAGCGCTGCCCTTGTGTGATTTAGAGTGATATCAATAGGTATGTGGGTATAATAGTGATGGCAGACTATAATCTGCTAATATATCATTTTATTAGAAACATGTAGTGATGTATTAATTAGGATAATATTTCCAAGGAAAGGTAAGTGAACAAAAATAATAAACTGTAAATACATATATGAAAAAATTAAAAAACGTGACCAAGTAAACAAGTGTTAGTATGATGGTAATGAAACCAATTCTAGTGATAATGATAGGACCTTTCGTTTCGTGAAATAAAACTATATATAAATTTGTGTAATTTTTTATTTTTTATTATTTTTTATTTTCTATTTTTTATATTTTATTTTTAATTTTTTATATTTGTGATGTTACTATGATAAGACCTATTAGCAATCCTCCTGTATTCACATTGTTGCTGTACAGTCAGTACAGATCATTGGTATATTACTCTATAAATAGATTTGATATGTGATCTCATTATATCATATTATATCATATGAGGCAGCCTTGTCCTTATATCTTATGGAGTGGTCTAAAATTCAAGTTGGTATATGATGAATGTTCTAGAGATTCAATCCTTTCTATATTGATTATTAATCATGTGGTATAGTTTACATGTATTGCCAATGAGGTAATTTGTATTACGTCATTCTTTTATTTTCTTATGTGTAGATCTGCTTCTATGTTTCATATTGCATATCATGAAAAAAAGAGATGGAGTACCAAGTGTACTAATACAGTATATATTGTACATTGGTAAAACCATTAGGTAAAGGCCATATAGTTGCTGTTGTCATTAAGGCCATGCGGGATTAAGCTCCCCATGAGGAAGATTTTCTTTGTTTCGTGTTTCAAAAGTTCTGTATGTATATCTCCTCCTCTAAGACCTAAAATAACCTGCTCCATAGCAAATGCAGTCAAGAATTTCGGATCACTATTATGGTATTTGTAAAAATGTCTAGCTACTGTTGATAGCGGCCTCATATTGGTCTTGTCTTTGCCAGCATTTTTGATATTGCTGACATGTTCAAGAATCCTCCTTTTTAGGGGCCTGCTGGTCATCCCTACATATCGCAAATTACATGTGCAGTTTAGACAGTATATA